>NC_090918.1:7315595-7336126 GCF_040956055.1 Brachionichthys hirsutus
TATTCAGGTGGAGGGTAGTCGATGGTCTCCAGCGAAAGAAGTCAGTGACATTTATTTAATCACACAATAATGATATTGTGATGAATTCTGACCTTTACAAGTGGTATCATGTATGGGGATTTAATTAGCGAGTCAGGCAGCCAGCAGGGCAGCAGATATGTGGATGGAGTGGGGTGAGATGAGGAAGAGTGAGGCGGGGGGGGCAGTCTGGAGGTTCTTAATGAAGCCTCTCCCTTCCTGAGGATGTGGCTCAGACTGACTCATCAGCAGCAGCAGCGTCTGATTAAGCTGTGCAATCGTAAGAGGGATGGAGATGGTCAGCAAGAAAGATAACGCCAATCAAAGGTCGGTGAAACACAGAGCGAAATAAAAAGAAAAGGGCGAGTAACATAAGGAATGAACACGGGTAGCAAGATTGGTAGTGCTCCTTTCAAGTGAAAAATGAAAGAGGGGGGTGGGGGGGGGGGCATGTGTGTTGGGAGTACGGCGAGATCAAGAGAAGGGCTCAAAGAAATAGCAGGCGACTAGAATAATCTAATTAGTTGGACTTGGTTCAAAACGTGAATTCGATAGCACATGACAAATGTGGAAGAATAGCCCGCGGCATGTTCGTTAATTACATGTAATTAATGATCATTAGCAAAAGGGATGAGGGGATGACCGTGGCCTGTCGGGGGGGGGGGGCTTACAGGAGACCTTTTTTTTTCCTTTTTGCAAGGAGGGGCGGGCCGTCTCCACGTGCCCATGGAAGGCACCATGCGAAGGAACGTAGTGGAAAGAAAGCCAGACTCAAAAGGAAGGGACGAATAATGAAAAGAATGAAAAGATGGGACGGTGGCGACTATTTTCACGAGGACATGAGGAGGGACAGGCAGAATGCGGAAAATGCAATGAATCAGGTATGAGAGAGGAGAGGACAGACTGAATTTATAGCAATGGCTCTGTGTTGATGTTCTGGGTTTTTTTTGCTGACACAGTGAACATGTAGAGAGCAGGCAGCGTTTTTTTTTTTTATAGGTCACATGCCACTTCACAATGATCTATGGATGAGGGCCCTTTGCAGACTTATACTGTTGAGCACGCATTATGTGGTTCATCCAAGCATGGCCATTCGGGGGGGCGGGGGAGAGGAGGGGAGCACGCATCCGCCCTCGCTCGCCATCTACCCTCTCCACTGCTCTCTCACCCATCATGCCGGTCTCCGCACACACACCTTTTTTGTTTTTGTTTTTTACTTCCTCTTCTCATCTTGAAGATGGTGTAAAGCAACAAAGGTCGGACAGCAGTGAGTTTATACTGTCCTACTCCAGCTTTTAAATTACACTTGTGTCCTTTTGTATATATATATATTGCTACTGAGAATGTTGCTGCAGTACCATCATTTTAGGCTTTGGTAGAATATTAGTGTCCAAAAATAAATGCAAAAAGCACATGTTGTTGTTCAACATGTACAAAAATACACCTGCTCAGCCCCGGGTTGAACATTGGATTGCAGACCGGTTTACTGGTTTAGATTTTACATAATTTCAAATTGAATTCCTATACTTGATGGGGGTTTCGTCAGTACCTCAGAAGGCTTGGTGATTTCATTTTTTTTGAATGTCTCTAAAGGATGTTTTTCAGATACGATACTGCAGATATATCCAAACAATTTACCAAATAGTAAATCCATGTGCTTAAATTACCTCAAAATGTGATGGTATATGAGAGAAAATGAGTTTGTGAATATTCCTCTCGATGTTGGTACACTGGCTGCACCCAAAAGAAAAGAGGATTGACTTATTGCACAGCCTGCATGCAGCAGAGGGAGCATTTCTTCTGCAACAAGCACAACTGAGTAGTATTGATTAATTCTCACTAGTATTCCATAAAGCCTTATCCATTGCATATAAACTGGATCTGCATGCTGCTTCCACAAATATTGCATTGCATTAACTGGATAGTATAATTTCTCATAGATTATGGTAAAATAAAGCAATACTTTTGGAGAGGCAAGCATAAGAGTTGTAAAGGAGTGAGTAAGACTCATTAAATATTTATGTTTCTGATGAGTGCAGGAAGCCATAAAACACAGCGGCTTCCAAAATGTTCTGAGCAATCTTGTTTGGTGCGTTCGAGAGAGTACAAACATGTGTGTGTGTGTGTGTGTGTGTGTGTGTGTGTGCGTGCTCTGTGTGTGTCTGCGTTGGCTTTCCACATACGGTGGGGAAGACGACGGTTGTAAACAGCATTGCTAATCATATCGGAGACACGGTGCATAAATCATGAAAGGCAGCAGAGGAATTCAACAGGAGTGGAAAAAGTAACTTTATTTTAGAAAATCTACAGATTATTGGAAATTTGGCAACAACATGTAAAACAAACATAGGGAGTAAACATGGCCTCTATTAACATTACTAATTAATGTGTTAAAAAGACTCCTTATTTGTGTAATCAAATGTAAGGAAGACAAGAATGATTTGATTCACGTTTTAACACTTTACCTATTGCTATGAGTCTGAGCCTCATTTAGAACCCCCCCCCATTTGCAACAGCCACACTGAAAAGTATTGTGGCATGTGTGTGTATGCGAGTCAGAAGTCATCCATCTCCTGCAGAGTTCACCGTCACTTGTTCAGCAGGTTCTAATTTATGCGGTGGTGGTAGCGATGCCGTGGCGCATGCTGAAATGGCATCATTCCTCAGCGCTAACCCCCGTGTGCTCCCAGACACTTCCTCTCCCTGCTGACAGCCCCCCCACCCCCCACACCCCAGGCGTGATTTATCAGGCCCTCAAGCAGCAGACAAAGGCGCCCCGGAACGTGTGCCACGCCAGAGACGGATTAGCAGATAAACACTGTGATTCTAGAAACCCAAACACACGAGAGGGTCAACTTCAAAATGTCTCCAAGATAACGCACGGCAAAGGTTGGAGCGTGGACTTGAAGCAGCTGCAAGGGAATCACATTTATGTTTCAGAAATACAGACCGAAGTTCGGGAAATCCGTGTACAAAATTTCCCCCCTGAAATTTGCAGCAATACACAAAGTGATCGTCATTCTGAAAACATTTTAACCCCACTAAATTGGCAGATGAGCATGGTTCATTTCACAACACGTACAGTGATCAAGGCCAGTGTGTGTTGCTTTAGGTCGACAGCTTTAATTAGACATGATAGGAGATAAACAAATAAAAAGAAAAGAACAAAACAGTTTTGTGTATTTGTGAAGATGATCCAAACATGCAACGACCGATTTAACCTGCACAAAGTGAGAAATCAAATGAGCTGAATCACTGAGTTTGTAATGTTGTTAAGGGGAATGGAATTATGGCAATTTGGCACGCCGTTCGGCTGCATTGTCGAAGGGTTGAACGGAGATCTCATTGTAATATGACGAAGCGCGATCCCACCCATGAACATAGCATTCATTAAAGCCCAAAGGAGTGAATGCAAATGCATTGCAGTAATGTGTGGGGAAACACCACCGCTGAGTTTCAGAGAGAGAGAGAGAGAATCCCCTGTAGTGGCGCCGCAACATAAAGAATGATCTCTGATTGGCTCTTTTTTTAATGTATGATGTAATACCCTTTCCCTAAATCAGTGGGCTTGACGCATTCCGCTCTATAGAACTGCTCCACGCCAGCTACTCTGGTAGATTAGAGAAGATTACTGCAGGATACAATAGAGAAAGTGTGTGTGTGTGTGTGTGTGTACCTTTGTAGTACTTACCGCACTGCTGCAGGGAATGTCTTTAACTTTGAGCCAAGCCAGGTCCAGTGTTCCCTCACCCTTGTAGCACGACTGCAGCCTCTCCTTGATTTTCTCATTGATTTTCCGCAGAGAGAAGACACACAGTGCCGAGTCCTGTGAGGCCTGACGCGGATGCCTCTTTTGGCCTTTAGAGAAGACGGTGAACAGGACGTCATCATCCGGGGCCACATCTAGGGAGCGTGCCAGGATGGCTCCAGCTTTGGACAAGTAGGCCGCCTCGAGTAATCGATATTCCACATTGCCACTGATGCATCCAATAGGAACTTCCACATAGGAGTTGAAGGCGGTATCTGCCTTGCACAGGCGGACTATCTTGGAGGTGTAGACCTGTTCCCGGCCAGCAGAGGAGGAGCCGGTGGTTGGTCCGCCCCCCATTTCAGGCTGCAAAGTCAGGAAGTAGACAAAGTTCCCACTGGCAAAACCATAGATGTAGTATATGTCAAAGTCTGGGATGACAGTGAAGGTATCTGAAGGGATCTTGATCATAGAGGCCACAAACTCATCGTGGAAGACGTAGGCAAACATGCCGTCCTCCTCTGAATTTCTGGCCAACTTTCGGCTAGAAATGGTAGGGAAGTATTCTGGTTTTCCATCCACTGCTGTGGCTATAAACAGCATGTCCGGAGACGCATTGCCGTACGATACGATGACGCCAAACACGGAGCCGCTCTCGTTGACGCCAGAGAGGTAGTGCTCCTTCTTGTGGAAGGGCTCGCCGAGTTTGAAGAGGTCGTCTAGGCGGAGAAGTTTGCAAATGCCTTGGTAGAGGCTGCCACACGCCAACAGCCGGTTCTCTCGATAGTCCATCAGAAGCATCTTGTTGACATTGTTGGTGAGCGTCAATGGCTCACTGCAGGGCTGGACAATACGTGGCGGGTAACATTTGCGGTTGTCTTCATCTGGACCAGTTTCGTGGGACACCTGGACTTCCAAGGCCGGGGACAGTTTATAAATACGATTGACCGCTCCCAAATATACATTGCCATTGCGATAGTCCACGGCAAGGTGGTTGAATGTCCACTCGGGGTTCTCAGCACGAAAAGATGCATACTCCTCCACCTCAAGAGAAGCTGTGATCACCTGGGAGCTGGCACTGTGAGTTTGTGGGGCTTGCACCACTGTTTGTGATGTCACAGGAAGAGCCAGACTAGACAGGAAGCAGCAAACAAAAAAGCAGGTCCGTGTCCTGGTGAGGGACGCCATGGCTGTGCTGCGGCTGGGACTGATGAGGACAGGGACGGAGGCACAGTCCAGTGCTGTTATCCGATCGGGATCAAGCCTCTTTGGAGAAGCAGGACATTTTGTATCTAAAGAAGGAACAGAGAAAATCCAGTGAGACCCAGCAACATAGTAAAAAAAAAACTACATTATAATTGTATCTATCACAGATTAGAGCAGAAAAACATAATAAGGTATAATGACAAAAGATTGGCGAAGAGGTAACACACTTGAGCCTCGAGTGGAATTTATACTTTGAAAAGAAATGGGCTGTACAAAAAAGAATGGCGGCTGAGGCGCAGTTGAGTTTTGAAAGGCAATTTGCAGAGATCTTAAGCCAATAGGATCAATTCATTGATTGAGAGAAAGGATGGAAGAGGTGGAGTAATGGATTGTCTCAGAGGGGGCGATCAGCATGGCTCCGCACCATCGCTCTGCATGGACCCTGGCCCCTCTCTGCCTCTCATTGCCTTTCTGTTCAAGTCGCAATGCAACCTAATTGATTTTCCCCTTGGACTATCAATTTGCATGCTTCGCAGATTTCTCTCTTTTCTCCCAACAGGCTAGCTCACCTGCTGACAGAAAAAGAACCGTCTTTCTGTCTTTAACACACCTAGACACAGAGAGCGAGAGAGAGAGAGAGAGAGAGAGAGAGCGATTGAATACATCCTTTACAAAGTCAACAAGAGGGAAGAACCTTATTGCATCACATGAGTTAAAATATGGCAAAATAGTACAATGTTGACGGTGAAGAACGGTGATCTTTGGATGATGTGCTTGGCAATAGTCGAGTGTGGAAGAAGTAAAAGCTTGGATGCTCTTTTTTAATTGGGCAGGAGAAGGTCACGGCCTCATTTTCGTACCTTCTAATTTGTGAAAAACAGATTTGCATTAATTTGGCCGCCTAAGTATCAAAAGTAAAAAAAAATAATGACTTGATCTAAAAAAAAAAACGCATCGTGTGTCGTGTCACAATCTAACAATATGTAAAAATAGTCCCAACAGTTTTTCTTTTCACATTCGATTCATAGCGATCTACAGTGCGCTGTGCGAGAGGTGCAGGGTGAAGACGAGGAAACTTTGAAGTGTCATTCATAATTAAACCTTGTGAGAACTTTTCTGTCATACTTCTAGAAATCTTCAGAGACAAAAAGAGACAGTTTTATTGAAAAACGTCTCTTAGCTCACAGCAAAGTAAAGAAAACAATGTGAAATTTTTACCAACAAAATTTGACGTGATTTTCTTATTTTAGCCAAAGAAAATAAACTTTAATAAAAATAAATAAATAAAATCCATTATGTCCCACTCTATAAGAGATTTTTTTTTTTTTACTTTGACCGCTACTGAAGCTGCCGCCATAAATGTTGGCGCTACCAGACATTATCCAGCCACAGATCTTGTCTGAGGTTCATATCCAAGCAATCAGAAGTTGTGGTGGTGTTGAACGCAACCTCACTGCAATCTTCTCTCCATCTCCTGTCAGGCAGACAGAAAGAGAGAGGGGGAGACAACCTCTCATCCCGTGATAAGAGGACCAGAGAGGAGGATGAGAGGGATCAGAACTGATGCGGGCATAGAAATGATGTTGTGTGATCATCACTAAGGGAGGGGGACGGGGATGCCGACCACATAAAAGAAACACTGCAACGGTGATTTGGTCTAAATCGACACATTGGAAGCCAAATTTGCAGAAAAGTTGTTTGTTCCTGGGTTAAAGTCGTCTATTTTTGTGTCTGCCCACTAAAGAGAGAATAATTGGACTGGAGAGGGAGACAACAGGAAGAGGAGTTGAGAGGAAGGGGTGAGGAGTAATATCAGGGCAGCGAGCCCATGATGTTACCCTAAAAATACACAGCGAGCTGCGTATTAATCTCACGCAGGAATCAACACTGGAGCTTCCATAGCTCATTTACCCATGATGACCCATTTAACGACAAGTTTACTCAGCAGTCCGTAACTATGGGACAAAATGAGACAGAGACAAAGGAGGGAGGACAAAAGGAAGCCGAGGAAGGGAGAGAACGGTGCGAGACACGGTGAGAGACAGAGGAGGAGGCTGTTATACCACCTTCTTATCCACCTATCCCCGTGAGAATAGATGCCACCACGCTCAAGCACAGCTGACATCCAAAACAAAACCATAAAAAAAACAAGAGGAAAGGTCTCCCTGGAGAAATACGTGACTTTCTTCAAGCGAGAAAAACGAAAAACTCTGAAAGCGAGGAGAAATATTACACCCTCATCAGCGGATCTGTGGGTGAAACGCAATTATTCTCCCCGACGAAGGGGGCAATTCATTCATTCGGTCGCTGTTTGCCATTTGCCTCCTAATCATAATCATCAAGTGTCATTAATTAAAGCTTGCTTTGGTTTTGAAGATTTATACATCATACATAAAAACACAAATTATTCCAACACATAGTTTATCTTTATCCAGTTCCACACCATTAGCAGCTGCACGTTCCCCCTGCCAGCCATTATATATGCATGTGAAATTAAGGTCTGCTACTGATAATGAAAAGAAGATGAAGTTGGGATGTTTGGTTTTTATTACGGCGTAACGTTGAATTCACTTGTAATTACGTTGATGAATAGTTCATCCACCTCGTAAAAAAATATACATATATTAAAATGCGTACATTCTCACTCGACTGATGGAGTTTCGAGCTGCTAAAGGGAGGCACAAACCGTAAGTTAGGTTCAAAGACCAACTGCTGCAAATTGCCCTGCTTCACACAAAGCATTTTGAAGCTGCAACGCTAATTCCAAGGACAACAGTATTAGCCAAAGCTATTATGGATACGTCAGGAGCCATTTTTGCCTTGGCAAAGATAGCGTAATGGAAAGTCTAGGCCAGACATGACAATTGGAGGACACAAAACAACAACAACAACAACAACAAAACGTTGCTTGACAAAATAATCTGCTCTTTACGCCGTGACAGAGCCTTTATTTTGAAGGAATTACTTGGAAATTAAGAAACTGATGTCACAGTGTTTGGCAAACAGCTCCTCACAGTGTAAAAACATAAAAATAACTATGACAATCATTAAAACACTAGGAGTCTAATGGGATTAGAAGATTATGAGTGAGTAAGAAGCCGGGTAATTACACATAAGCTTTTATATCATGAAGCGGAATATAAGAGCTTCTTGCACGTGCATTTATCTGACGTAATCTGTCACGGAGTGAAAGGAGGCCAATCAATCTCGATAGCTCGCTTACACAGACCTTTTGCATGGTAACTTTGTCTGATCGTGTATTTACTGACATTTATTTTGCCCTGTGGGACTCCAAATGGTTCAAAATACCCATTTTGGCATATTGTTGATTTAGCTAATTGTGGCTTTTTGCAGCCACTGTCGACTAATACAGGCATGTGTCTTCCTGGTTTACGTGATATCAGATGGTGCATGGGTCGGACTGGCGGATGCCGCTCCATCTCTCATCACCTGCAGCTTGTCCATCTCACCGGTGGACATGAACAGTTGTGGTCTGGCATATGAAGGGTCTCGGGTTGTGTTGTGGTAGGGGTGCATAAATGTTGCATGAAACTCAGCCTTGAACTGGGGGCGAGGAAGGTGCAAAAACAAGTGAGTGATAGAAACAGAGAAAGAACGAAAAACAAGAGGGAAAGGCAGTGACACAGAGGCAGAAAGAGATGCACTGACTGGAATGGTAAAGCACCCCCCCCCCCCCCCCCTAGTTTATAAACCTCAATCCATCCACCTCCTGCTGAGCTCTGGCACCGATCAGAGGACTAAGGGTCACCCTGCATCGCAGTCGCACACCAGCACTGGAGGAAAAGCTGCACTCACCCAGCATAATCACAATCATAGATTCACCTGCACACACACACACACACACACACACACACACACACACACAGACAAACCAGCAGCAAACACATTAAGCCCCCACTGACAACAACAATAATAACAACACAGAGGAAAAGCAATCCAAAAAACGATGTATTTTGACGATTTCGTTTCAGTTTGTCCGGGCTGGCGGGGGGGGGGATGCCTCTGTTATGCAAGGATGCAGCTCAGGAGAAGATGTGAGCGCCTGCAAACTTTTACATTCACATAAATCCTATATGAAACATTAGAAAGATCACGGAAAACTCAGAAGAATATTAGCCTGATGTGACCCCGTCCTCAACATTTGCTTTCATTGTCACGCTATAATCCTAATCTCTGCTTTAGGGCACCTGCATCTCAGAGGGAATGAAAACCATAAACGAATCATCGTGGGCAAACGACATTTTCATTACGCGCAAGGAGAGAAAATTAAGGTTCAAAATAAAGAATAATTGCATAGCCCCATCATCCACACAAACACACACACACACACACCTGGAAACAGACAAGCATAAACTTAAATAAAGATAAAGCAATCAGGCCTAGCACGCTTGTCAGGCTATGCTAACCCCTGCTGATGCACAAAACAGATGGTACACTCATCTCTCTCTCCCTCTTTCTGCTTCACGCTCTCTTTGGAAGATGGCACAAAAAAAGAGATAGAGAGAGAGAGAGAGGATAGAGAGAGGAGGCTCGGTGTCCTTGGCTACATCAAGACGTGGATTAGCAGCATGGATTACTGTCACCAGATACCCCGTCTAGATCGGGGTTAGGAGGTCTAATCCACACGGAGCCATTGATATCATAAAGAAAGGATTGTGCCGTCAGCCGGGTGCGTATTATATAAATGACAGAAAACTTTGACATTATGTAACGCAGATGTAGTGATCAGCGGCGTGTTTACAAGCATCACCGTCCTAAGTGCAGCATAGCAGGACTGGATGAATGTCTGTTCGTGTTGCATCATAAACACATCTCATTTTTGCTCTCCGGGAGTCAGGGAATTTCAAGGGGGTCCAGGCGACCATCCAGCTCCGCAACCCCGCCGGACTACAGAGAGATGGCTGACATCTGTCCGTCCCTTTCCTTGCTCCGTCTCTTTCACACACTCTCAGACTCGTTAATCCTCCTTACCGACATGAGGTTTAAATACGCTCATTTTTCTAAACATGCAGCCAGAGTCGGGCCCCTTAGGAAACATTTTGTCTTGCAGAGAAATAATCATCCCTGCATTGCGTGTTTGTTTGCCAAGAGAGTTGGGAAATGACAGAGTCCTCCAAAGCAAGGTCATTCAACCCCGCGCACGTCGAAAAACTGAACACACAAAAGCGAGCATGGCCTTTGTGCAGTGGGCGGCGCTGATGCAGGCTGAGCGGGGTGGAGTGTTTGATCATCGGTGCAGATCAAGAGGCTCTAATGCAATTAGGAGGACTGTCAAAGAGCCCACTGGCCTTCCGTCAACGCTTCGCCCTGATTGGGCGAGGCCGCGACTGACTTCCTGGGTAGGAAATGGCCTCCGCGTTCAACACGGACCCATAGCAGCGCCTGGAGAGGGACATGAACTGGGCGAGCTCTGGATCCAATCAGGATGAGTCCCAATAAAGACATACCGGTACGTGTGACTCCCCCCCCAGTGTCACAATCACACAAATGATGAATCTATGATGACTCAAAGAGCTTCATCTGCAATTATTCACTGGTTGTATGAATACAATGCTAATAAACAAACTGATGGCTTCAATAAGTAAAGTGTACAAACGCTGCTGCGCTGCTTTGACGCTTTCCTTTTTGACACGCGGTGCTTGAAATGCTCACTTTCTAAGAAGGAAGTCTTCAAATAGATTAAAACATTCAAATATGGGAATGAGAGAAGCGGAGCGGCGCTTTAATATTTCCCTATAATCTATATTTAACAGGAAGCACACCCAACATTTTGTGTGAACAAAGACGCTGTGCTTTCGACCATCCCTCTGAACCCCCCCCCCCCTCGTTACAGCCGTGTGGAGCCACAGTAGCTCGTCCATCAGAAGACAGAGATATTTGTGTAATTACCGCATGCAGCCAGGAACCCGCCGTAAATGCCGTTGCTAGGCGCCGTCAGACAGCCGCTTTCATAGCACAAACTCAAAGGCTTTAGCTCGCTTCCCTCAGCCACGTCTTCCCCGCTCCCTATTCCCTTACTCCCCGCCAAGGCCGCGTAGACAAATCAGCTCTCACTTCCATCAGCTGCTGACTGGCACCATCTTTAGTGCCCCCCCCCCCAGGTAACTACACCAGTTCCGGAGACTGGACCCCCCCGCCCTTTCTGTCTTATCTCTGGGTTCGAGCGTGCGCCTTCTTCCTCTTGACAAAGTAATTAATTGCGAGTCATAGTTTGCTTGAAGCCAGAACGACTCCGATTGTTCTGCTGCAGTGTTAACACGAGTCGTCAGAAGAAGAATGCGTCCCCCTCGACATCCCCCGGAACATCGGGAGGCAAATTCATCGACGTACGGCATCCTTTCCTTCTGCAAGCTCACAGTGGAGAAGTTGACCAGCCTTCAGCGTCGCCGTACAATCATCTATCCATTAAATGAAGGGATGGTTTGCTCTCTCGGGTTCTGCGTCCACCTTTCTGATTCAAACGCAGAGGAACGGTTGTCTGTTAACTCCGAGGCCGGGTCCTGCTGTGCAGCTGCTTAACAACCATTATGGGAGTTCTTGTGTTCCCCATCCCTGATAGCGCGCCGCTATTACATCCACACGGCCAGCATTACCGGCCAATTTTAGCTTATCGTGCATTACTGTCAGCGTATTAGCTGGGCAGATAAGGACCGCGAGCCTGCGGTACCAGAAACCAAAAATACATACTTGGAAGCATCAAGCTATTTTTAAAACTGTAAATGATCTCTTCCCTATCAATATATTGATGGATCACAATCAAAAACATGCTCCTGTGATGTTACGATGATCAGCGACTGAAATGCAATCTGTCGTTATTTGGTTGCATCAAGAGTATCGGCTGCGATCTGATTCACCGGGACAACGGCCGTGCCTTTGCCTCTCTCCGGGTAGCCACACACACACACACACACACACACACACGCACACATTCACAGGCCTGGTCTCACCTCTGAAAGTTCTGTTCTATATTTGCTGAGTTGTGCATTGACTTGATTTCCAGCAAAGGTGACATCCTTCAAAAATCACGTCTGCGTATCAGCCGCTCTCCTTCTCCCGAACTCTCTCGCTCATCAATGCGAAGTCGAGTTAATGTCGCTGACGCAGGAAATAAGTCTAAACTTTGACACTTCGCACTGCAGACGGGCAACGCTTTAGTTTAGGCCCTCCGATCCCAACAGTGGATGCTCGGAAAGTTATAGGTGGTGAAACGGAGCACTTTAGCCGTTTGCTCAAACAAGGTTTAGAACTTTCCTGTTGGGTGTCAAAAGGTCTTCTGCAAAATGCTTGACGCATGACACGCAGACACGAAAGCTCTGCACTCACATGCAAAACCTCAGAGCCTGAGGGCAAGGCCGGCTAGCGGTGGTCCAGGTTGAGACAAGCCCAGAGACGACTGGTGCTTTGGGTGTAAACCGGTGGCACCAGGAGAAAAACAAATGAGTCTGTAATAGCCTTTAGCATTTTGAAACTCAGAGGACACGCAAACAGACACGTCCCGCTGTTTAAAGGTTAGGGTTAGCTGTCCCCAAGGTTTTGGGGACAGCTGCGGTCGTCACACCACCGAGTCGGCGTTTACTCAGAGCCAAACTTTAATGAACTCGTCATGACTCGATGTTTTCACCACGCTCAATTGGTCATATGAGAATCGATTATATTACACGCCGTCCTGCCAAATAGCCCTTCCTGTTATCAACAACAAAGACATTAAGACGCGGATAATGTTTCCTGAAATGGCTTCATTTCCACCGGGTATTTTCAGAGATGCCAGGAAGAAGAAGGAAATCTTATTAACCCGACATGCCAACTTATTTTCCTCGGAACTCGCACGTTGGCTCAATCAGGCCGTCCGATTGAAGCGCCGTAAACCGGATCAGATGCTTTTGACCACCAGGCAGTGTTAACACTTCTTCTTTTTTATTCGTTCCTCACAGTCTCTCAATTTCTGCCTGCTTTTTGCCTCTGAATCCATTTTGCATTTGCCTCCATCTGCCGCCTATCCCACCTTCCTTCCTTCCGAGCTCACGGATGCCGAAGCAGTGGCAAGGAAATAAGAATAAAACAAACCTATTAATCCATCTCATCCCATTCTGTGACAAACACACACACACACTCCATGCACATCTGTGAGCCTCATCAGTGCAGCAGTTGATTTGGTTTGGTCAAAGCGCTTGGATTACAGCTTTTCTCTCTAATCCACAGCGATGATGAAGATGAGTCTTAAAGATCTCAGCCGTTGGTTTTGCTGCACACAGATGGAATGAGGTCAGTCGACTGGCCTCCAGTGCCCTGTTGTGTTGTTTCCTTCATTTATATGTGTAAAAAGACACTTTATGTAGTAAATTCCAATGGAATCCATGAAATCAGAACGAGTATTGACTTATTTCAATCAGTGCAAAGGAAAAGGATCGCTGCATTTTATTTGATTTCTATTCCCGCTCTGTTAGCATCACTCCAGCATATGTCGCTACTAACAGTTCGTCAGCAGTGCCAGAGATGTTGATGCACTTGTCATACAAGCTGACCCGCTTTCACTCCTAACTTTATGACTGCCTCAATTAGATTTTTTTTTTTTTTAACCTCACTTCTGACTCTCCTGACTTCGCCGTCATTCACTGCCTCCCCCTGTTCACATGCTCGTCCAGCACAAACCTAAGTATAGGCCATGTGGGAGAGAGAGAGAGAATGTGGGACATGATAGTGAAGACAGAATGTCTACACCTGCAGAGACTTGCAGCCCCGTGGTAATGGTCTCAGAAAACTAGAAGAAGAAAAAAAAAATGAGCGGTTTGACAGGATGTGTCAAAAGTGCCGTTCCAACTGCTGAGATATCCCATTTTTAAACACATTCAGCAAATGGTGGTGTATTAGAACTGGTGCCTGAGAAAGAGCAGAGACGTGAAGGGAAGCAAAAGCAGCCGGCGCTTTAAATGAGGAGAAGTGGAGGAGTGGATCTGTCATTTCCCTAAAAGGATAAAGTAAAAAAGAAAAAGGCTGTTCCCCAAAATAAACATCCTTAAACTGCATTCCAATTATCTCTAAACATTCAGTAAATGTCTGCATGTGTGCCAAAGCGCTCTCACTCTCTTCGTGCACTTCTTGTACCGTCGTTCTTCGCACTTATTTTGAAAGCGCTGAAAGAGTCAACGTTAAAATGATGAGTGGCACGATGCATCGCGGGAGTCAGGCGGCACATGCATGAAAAACTCACATCCACAGGGCTGAATTTAAAGCAAACGCGCAAAACACATTCATGCAGATGCGGTAACTAAATAGTTCTGCCTCTCCCTCTTGCTGCATTTGACAGCAGCGGTCCAGGTCAAAGGTCAACACTTGACAAAGATAAACTGGCAGGTTGATGAGGTGAAACCTACAGAGGCACAATCTTTAAAATAAAATAAAACCCATGCAGACAATAAACGGGAGTCCATAAATGAATTCAAGACATGATCCTGAAAGCAAATATTACATTTCATCCATGCCTTATAATAAATCTGATTGATTTCTCATGCAGTTACACCAAACATTTACACAATATCGTGCAGCAGCAGTTTAATTTATTATTTTGCAGGATATTAGTGTAATCAATAAACGTATGTGTGTGTTGATGAATGAATGCATGAGTGTGTGGAAGCGTCAGAGGCCTGATGTCACAGACAGCGGCGTGATATTACGGAGCACAACGAGGCATCTGAGTGGAAGTGGAAGGAAAGGGGAGCTTCTTGGGGAAGAACAACGGCAGTTAAATGATTCACAGGTGCATCAACCCACTCTGTCATCATCATGGAAAACTTGCATGCACATAAACACACAAACTACAAACCACAGGTAGCACAAAAAAATAAAATAACCCCCTCTCCAGCAGGATCCTTGTGCACCAAGAGTTTGCTGCAAAATCTCGGTGTTCGCACACGAAACTCGAGTCGTGTCGCAAAAACAGGTTTGACTGCTCCCGTTAGCTGGAGGACACACGGCAGGTGAACCCACCCAGGTTTGCAAGGGCGCATGCAACGACGAACCCCGGCCCTCATCAGGAGAGAGGGGAGCCGGGAGTCGCGTCACAGAGCCCGGTGCAATCTGTACCAGGGTGCAACTGACAGGAGCACAATAATCTAAACTTTGGATTTACAAGAACATCCTTGAGCATCGGCTGGAAATATGTGCGTGAGACGTTTGACAAAGTGAGAGGTGAGTAGGCGGAGTTCAGGCAGGTTTACGGTCCATTACATGCATTTCCACAGCCCCCCCCTCCCACCCCACTGTTTGTCTCCCCTCAAAACTTCCCCTCTCCCTTTAACTGCATCCCTCAAAGCCTACGGCATAAACACATCAGACAAGCTTTCCAGCCAGCCCTCATTCGGAGTGAGAGGATACAAATTGTTATCCAGCATATTGCCCCCTCCCCCCCTCCCTCTCCTGCTGCTGTCATCTCTCCACAGTCAGTCAGGGCCATTTTCATACTTTGATTTTCTCAGAGCTTTACCCCCGTTGCATTGCTTTCCCCGGAAATTCAGAGGGGACGTGCGCCTGCATATACATCACATAACTCGCAGGTTGCCAGATTTGCCGGTGGGCCTGAGAACAAGCCAATCAAAGTTGAGCCGGTAGGACTGCCGTGACAATCCAGAACGGATGAGCACAAAGAAAGGCGAGGGAAGAGGGAGCCAACATTTTTTTTATTTGATATTTTCAGGTTCTGTTCTGCGCCTTTTTGCCCCTTTGCGTGATGCAAGACTGAAAAAAGCTGTTAATTAGCTCTCGACCTGAGCTTGTGAAAGACATTTTGACACCTTCTGTTAGGTAAACGCGTAGTTCTTAAAGTAATGGGGCGTTTAGCATCGGTTTAGCACTGTGACACAACCTGCAAATGAAGCACAAAGACGTAAAACACCATAGGCAGCGTTTACAAGTGCAGAAGGCGGAGGAAGTGACAGGCCTGACAGTCGCATGAAAATGTCAAGTATGGGAGCCTTTCGATAATTGTAAATAAATAAAAATGTAATCGGGACTATTCTGAGTCCCGTTAGCCTCCCAGGAAAAGGTCAAAAGTCCATCAGGATATCCGCCCATCACATCTCTCCGGCTCCTCCTGCCATTTTTTTTCAAGGTAAGCACAGCATTGAGGACAATTTCTGTGAAGGGGTTCCTCAGATGACAAATCATGTTGCCATAGGAACACGGGTAGTTGTGTGGGTGGCATGTAAGAATGGTGTGTGTCACTATAGGGAACGATTTAATATGTCCTCCCTATGCTGAGCAGGAATCTCAGCGTGAGAAAGCGATAGGCGGTTAGCATTTATTTATTTAACTGCCTGTGCTGGAAATCTTCCCAGTGAGGGAGTAGTGAGAGCGGGAAAGGATGGCACAAATGAAACATGCGTGTAAAAGTTGATGGATGATGTCATGTGCTGGTAAACGCACCCTTCGGAGATCGACGGCGAGCTTTACCGGGGTACGTGGCAAAACTTTCCCATTCCGGAGCAGCCGAAATCTTCTTTCAAATTGAATCCACACAATCAAAAATCAATACCTGTCAGTGACGAGAGTCCAAGGCTTAACCAGAATAACAAATGAAACGCCTCTTTTATTCCAGGAGTGGAATACACATTTCTCTCCAGCACTTTGGCAAGACTTGGGCTCTGGCTAAGAAGAGTCAATCAATGCGTTCGCACGGACCCATTCCAAATCCCATCAGCAGGAAGGGGAAAAAAAAGACACTCAAGAAGGGCAAAATCCCAAACTCAAAAGGGGAGAGGCACGCAGAGAGGAGAATAACATGAAAACTCGGCGTAAGCCTTGTTAAATCTCCGGGTAACATCCCCAACAGTTTGCAGCTAGACTATGATACATCCTAACGGAGAGGAGGGGGGGGGGGGGGCAGGAGAAGGGGGGGGTTAAGGGAGGATTCTCAGCCCTGCTGCCTTCTGGCTACAGCACAGCAGGGGTCCTCCCTCCAGCCGGGCTGTGGTAACAGTGCATATTGATGCCCTATATATAATTTATATATATATATATATATATAGGAAAGAATAAATTTAAAATGACATTAACTTTTATTAGAAATATGATCATGATTTCTGGTTATTTTCGGCCAGCAGAGAAGGCCTTGCTGGCCCTGACGGCCCACCGCTGGTGAGACGTGTCATTAACTGTATCCCATAATAGGATTATTCCTACATAGGTCGTATCAATCACAGTACCGCCGCTCTTCAGGAAAGACAACCCAGTTTCAGCCCTGGTCACACAGTCTCTGGCAGGACAAGCCTGTTGACAGCCTTATAAAAGCTTCCTGCATGCAGCTTCAACACGTTCTTATCTCCGAGCGGCGGTACTTAGAGCGCTCCGCGATGTCAACGACCTCTTTTAGCGAACCAACGCTCGGAACTCGAACCTGCATTCATGTTGAAACTATAGTTCAGGTTTTCTGAAAGCCGGCGTTCATCAACGTCACCGCAGGAAGGCGGCCTAAGTGGGGCTAGGACCAGGGTGGGCGCGTCGAGACTCGACGTACTACAAACTGACATAACCTGTGCTCCCAAACAAGATGTAAAAATAGTGTCGTACTTTCAACCAGGAGCCACACACTCCGATGGTAGAAGAGAAAACAGCAGTAGAGCGGCTCCCAAAGCTGTGACCTTCCACAATATCGCACCACTATCCCAGAAGGTGGAAGCTTCTCTGAATCTTAGTGCCCCCCCCCCCCCCCCCCCCCCCTTCTCATTGGAGTTACCGCCAAGTAAAACCCATCACAATGTGACTTTCAACGACTATCAAAAAAAAAAAAAAGAAAAGGTTCTTCCCCTCAGTCTTGCTTTAAGAGGAAAAACGCGCCAGTCTGAGCCGAGATAATTGGCAAGCCATGAAAACCAGTTTTTTACATTAAATATTGGGCACTCTGTGGTATTGTCTGATATGGATTAATAAAACATGAATGCATGCATACTTAAACTCGCGTGCTTCTTTGAAACAGACAAGATGAAAAGAGAATTAGGACCTTAATCCTCGCGTGGACTTAAAGGCGTCGGTGCAGGAGCGAATGAGAGAGAGAGAGAAGAAGAAGAAGAAGCGCCGAGACCGGCTGCAATTTTCTCGTCATTTCATGCATCTGAAACAAAACTAATTTACTTCTAGCCATGCCCGGCTTGGCACGCGCAAACATACGCGTCAAAGTGCGCAGCGTGTCACTTGCTGCTGCATCAAAGAGAGCCGTTTGTGCGTCAAAAATCAGCCCACCAGCGGACTTGGAAGAAAACCGCTGCGGCCTTATCAAAAGGAGGTCTGGGGGAAACCCTCTGCACCCCCCCTCTCTCGTCACGTTTAAGGTCATTCCAATGTCACGACGGTCGGGGCGCGCAGATAAAGTTTAGTTTACGCGCCGAGCAGCTTAAGGGTGAGGCGCGGGAAGATATGGCACGAGAGAGCTGGAGGCAGAAGCAGTCAGAGAGCGAGAGAGAGAGAGGGATGTGAGAAAAGATGAAAGGGAACATGCGGGAAGGCTGCAGGGAGACATTTAAATTGGCGTGATGCGATATAGCCGCGCGTAGAGGTATTGGGCCCCATTATAAAGGCACGTGACGGCATAATAGGACTCCAAGGAGACGCAAAGAGGATGCGGGATATATGCGCGCATATACCGAGCACGCGCGCGCGCACGCATTTGCTGAGTAAACTGTTCAGAGCAGAACAAAGGCTCTCATTAAATTGGATGTTGTGACGCGTATTGATCCCCCCCCCCGCCTATTGTTTGGAGATCCTCGCTTCACATCGCTGCTGTCATTGCTGCGACAAACATCCGCGGTGCGTCACCAACGGGTTAATTACGCACTTGTAAGCAATTACTAACTTAATGCAACGTGCCATCACTCCAAAACAAAGTCTCACCTAAAGCACAGAGGGGACGTTTGCGTGCGCTTTACGCGCCCACAAACTCTGAGGTCAAGTCTCCAAAGACGCGCTCACAAAGGCTGGAGTTTCACGTGACACCCCAAAGGTCCAAGACGGGGATCTGAACGCATCTCCAGGTCTGCGTAAAGCCTGCGTCTGGTCGTCCCGTCGTAGCCCCAGAGGGGTGTGAGAAGGAGCCCAAACACAGAGCTCCATTCAGGTCCAGTCCACAGACGCATCATTCAGTGTGACGTGGCGAGGCGTTTCTGATTGGGGCGTTTGTTGAGGGCCGGTCCGCGGATGAGACGCGTCATTCACGCGCAGACACACAAGCGCGCTTCTCGCCGAGTCTTGCCTTAAAACTCTACCGGGTATTTATATCACCGTGGAAAATATTTCTAAGATTCCCTATTCACACTCACACAAATAAATAATTACCCCTTGGACTGAACTTTGAGTTATTTCACAATTACGCAAACCAGAGCTTCAGAGCGAAGCGATTTAGGGTCAAACATGAAACGGAACATCCGGATCGTCTGGATCCCAGCGATGAAAACGGAATATGTACATGCATCGACCCATTGACTCCCTTGTGAAGCCACACTGCCCCTCATGGTTTCTCCAGGATACAGCCGCGTGCACTCTGCTGGGTGTGCACGAAAAACAAGCATGCAATGAAAAAATGAGCAAACATAAAGTCAGACTGAATCCTGCCAGAGACTTGCAGGATATGCTCGACAAAAACAACAACAACAAACACGCTGATGTACATTAATTATGGAGCTGCAGCAGCTCGGAGGGGCGATGCTGCGAATTGATGCGTGGAGAGCAGGTGGGGGGGGGGGGGGGGGGGGGGGGGCTCAGAGTGCTCAGTGTGACTGCTGTACTGGATCTGCATTTTGCACAGGGACCTACATCACATGACGCGGTTGAGAGTCCAGCGTGCGCTCCAGAGGTCCTTTTGTGACCGTCAGACATCAGCTCGAGTTCTTCCGACGAGCCGTCAAGCTGTCCAAAGACAATTAAATTCAGCGAAACTGTTTAAATGGTGACTGGATCTTGGAATTTTGGCCTCGAACAACTGGATTTAGAACCAAAAAATGAATGGAAATCATGAAATCGTGGCACAAACGTACAAAAATTAAAGTTGAAGCCTAAATTACGCACAGAGTGACCCCCGAAATATAAAGTCACATTTAAATGATTCTGCACAGAATAATACTTGAAGAGGAGATAGTGGTTCATTCAGGCAAATCGGGTCTCCCTGGAGTCAAACCCTGGTGCATCCCACAGCATGGGGGGGAGCCCGATAGGATCCATATGTTATCGCGCATAGAGCGCGTTTTGAAAGAGTCATGAGACGCATGGGTCGATTAAAGGGAGAAATCGTTTGCAACTGTGAAAGATCGACACTACAAAGGAGTCGTTCAGAGATTCTCATAGGCTGCGTGAATCCCCCTTTCAAACAGGAAACGCTTCCGATCTCTTTTTGGATTTCAGAACTTTTTATAAACGCACCGTGTCATCGATCTCATCCGTTTCCGCAGTCATTTGTTTGTTTTTTTTAACTCAAGATCATTCTGACAAATCTTTACGGTGGTTTAGAATATCAGACAGTTTTGTCTATTTCCGTGACGTCTCCAAGATTCTACCCGCC
>NC_090918.1:7336226-7387293 GCF_040956055.1 Brachionichthys hirsutus
GTAGAATATTAGTATACGTACTTCTAGAGGGGATGAGGATTTAACTTTGGCCCAATGAAGAAAAGTTCGTATTTAAACATGTCAGTTTATTCCTGAACTCCAAACTGTCCGTGAGCGCGTCTGCTGCGGCGTCCTCCTCCTCCTCCTCTCCATCCCTCCGCACCTCCCGAGGGTTCCCTGGCTTTGAAACACTGCATCAGAGCCCCCCTACAGGCCGGTGGAGGAGGAGATGGCTGATCTGTGATCGGTTTAAAGGCGGAAGGCGTTAACATAAATCCCTGCATGTCATGGCAATAAATGACAGCGCCTCTTTGCTTTTGTCACAAATGACTATAAAACCTAACTTTTAATCCTATTAAAGCAAACGAACCATCCCTTAATGACGTCACCTATATAAATGGCTCAAGCATTTCTGCTTTTGTTTTGTGGAAGAACATTATCTAAAAAAAAAAGGAAAAATGCCAGATAGAATTATGCAAGTCATTTTCAGACGAGTTTTATGTTCCCATAAAAACGTAGAAACGTTTATTCCCGCTGCCGGGATTTGTGATCAGCCTCGATTGTTTGCGCTCACAAATGTTTTGAACAAAGTTTGATGAAATATTTTCTAGGAGTAAATCTGATTGAATTCTGAGCCATAATCCAAACAGATACTGGACCCAGATCCAAATCATTATCCCGATCCTGGAGATCAAATTAGTTGCTAAATCAAACTTGATGACAAACACATGATTCCAATTCTGGGAGAATCTTTCCAGGACCCAAAAAGTAGCAGCAGCTTTCATTACACTTGGTCCTCGTGACAGACCCCCCCTATACCCCCGGGGTATCTCTCAGACTCATTTGAAGGATGAAAAATGCATGCAGGACCAATTGGCTTCATTCATTTATTCAACCCAAGCACAGAAACTCAATCGACAATCCGTGGATCTGGATGCTCGATAGCATTCAAGTCCTCGGCCAATCAATACGGCTGCAATCTGCTGCAACAACAGTCGGTTCGGGATCGCCTGATCTTTGGAAATTACTGTTCAGGTAACTGGTTCGTGTGTGTGGGGGGGGAGGGGGGGGCAAGGACTATTTTGACTTTATGGAACCCCTGGTTGAAAATATCAGATAGGGAGAACATTTGCACGGATGCCAGACGTGACATTTTGACTGTGAAAACACTGCAGGATCAGTTTGGAGGCCGTGACCTTTTAGCTAAGGTCACCTTTATGGACGCATGGCAGCTTGGAAGCGAAATAAATCCATATATTATTTGCAGCATGGAGATTATTCTAAATAATCCAAAATGCAGTCGCACAGGAGTCAGTCCTGTGACATGAGAATGACTTTTCATAGAGTTGGGGATGCTTGAGTTGATGGGGGGGGGGGGGGGGGGGGGCGGCCTCTGAGTGGCTCCTTATTCAAATGCGCTGACCAATCCGACTTCCCCATTTGTCTTGCAAATGAGATGACGATTTACGGAGGCAGCGGGAATCACTTTGATGAAGTCGAGTGGGGTTGCGAGGGGAGGCGCGCACGTGTCCGCTGACAGCTGGCGTGGGGTTCTTTCAGAAGTGAGCTTGTGCGTGCGTGCGCGTCCACGTGCGCAGGAGCTCGCATCCTCTTTTTTTTTTTATTAACTCGGCGAACCCCTTTTAAAGTAAGCCCAGCTGCTTTATCTGGAGCCTGTGGGGATACAGAGATCAGCCCACAGTGGCGCGCTGATCCCGTGGGGTCCCCCCCCCCCCCTATACATTTACATTAATCACGCATCTGTCAATGGATAGCCCTCATATGCAGCAGGCCGCTGAATCGCGCACGCCCCCACTTTAGGATCAGTTTACAAATCATTTCCATCCCGGGGATGATATTTACGCGCTGGTTGATGTCGGATTTAGCGTGTCCATCTTCATGAAAGTGTCCCGCGAAGGTTCATTGCCTCCTGGATTAAGTGGCACCCAAACTGGACGCGTCAGCCTCATCAACGGCATCCCCGCTTTGGCGCGCGTGGCTGAGCCAATGACGCTTTACGCGCTGTGTGGACGCAGCTCGGACGACACTCTGATACCTGCATTGATTTGGATTGTGAATATAGGCTGTCAAATGTTCTGTTTTTCAGACGTTTCTGTGGATGTTCGGTAACGCGTGCGTCCGCGAGGCCGGACGGACACGCGCGCCGCTCAGCGCGTCGCTCAATCATGAGATCGTTTGCATATTGATGACTTACGGATTTCCGTGGCTCATCCTTTAGCCCGTCGTGTCCTCTCTGTGTGTTTATTCATCCATGCATTCTTTCCACCAGCCTCTCCCATCAGGCAGCTGCCTGTCTGCCTGATCTCATCCGTGCGCGCGCGCGTGGTTCTGCACCAACACACTCCGTGGGGCCAGGTGAGTCAGTGCGTCTCGCCTGCCCTTTTCTCCAGAGATCCGCGCACGCGTCCGTGGGGCTCTGGACCGAGCAGCCCCCCCAGAATTAAACGCTTTCTCTGGGAAGGGGGGTTGCAGATGGTCTGGAAATCTGAAACTGAGGACAATAGGTAGAGCCAGAACAATAAAAAAAAAAATAGAGACTCAGTTAGCACAGAGTTATTGGTATTGCTGCGTGTTGGACATAAAATATAGATATTATTCTCACCTCCTTTTATTGTCAACTGGCTGCCTGGAAGACAAGAAGTATATAAAATAAAGAACAGATGCTCTCAGCGGAGGCCCAGACCCGGTCCTGACCCGGCCCAGCCCCGGTCTGCGGCTCACATATAGACACACAAGCAGTCTGGAAATGTGTGGCCGTGGATCGTGGATATGGACAGTGTGTCTCTCACCGACTGGACCAGGAAGCTTACAGCACAATATCGACTGACAGCTTTCCACATCAGTTATTCCTCTTTGGGATGCATCCGCGGGCCGAAATGACAAGCGTGTTCATATTTTTTCGCTTTCTCTCACTTAATAATTCTATTTCAGTTTATGAAATTTTTGATATTTATCTGTTTGGATATGCCGGGCTTCACTGGAGTATTGCTTGAGATGTTTTTTTATGCATGCAAGGAATTTATTTTAGGTCCCGTGACCTGCGGTAAAACCATCTTCAAAAAAAAAGAAGCAGAAATAGCCTCCTGAACAAAATCAGTCAGGCTCTGCCATCCACAAAAAACAGATCATTTAAAACCAGTCTGACATGTGTCTGAAGACATCGTGTTAAATATTCAAAGTTTCTTACGGATATAACAGCGTGAGGGAACCACAGAGCCAGATGTTGGCTGCTTGAAACACCTGGATGGAGAACGAAACCATCAAACCTCCCCTTCCAACTGTTTCTTCCATCTTTGGACCGTCATCCCACCTGCACCAAAAAAAACTTTCATAAATGTGCCGTGTATTTTATTTCGCCCACGGCTTGTAATCTTGATTGAGGCCATACATGATCAAATATGATCCGCAGAAGCGATAAGATAAGGAGTCGGGGGAACAAGTGTTACTTTCAATGCTAATCGATTGAACGTGGCGGAAAAAGCAAATTTACATACAAAAAAATCTCCTCCTACAAGTCTGATGGAAGAGCTGTAAATTGTGCAATTATGCATGCACGAATACTCGTCATAAACACGCAGCTTCGTTGCATCCTGAGCATCATTTTGCTCGCAGCAGAAGAATGCAACGATGCCACCATATTTCACAATATTTTAGCACCGAAAGCTATGAATACAGGGAGACAAAGCATCATGTTGCTGCAATCCGTCAGCAGTAAATCCAAAGAACACAAGAGTCCAATGGAGATAGAACACACATGTGATGTGCAAACGCTAAGAGAGAACACGTGTAGTAGAATACGTTACACCCAGGCCTGTGCAGGAGAGCATTGTTCAGAAATATATAGAAATACCCAAGAGGGTTTTGCAAATGCAAACACTCTCCATGCAGTACTCCTTCATGTACTCGATCTAGCTGCTTAATCCTTCATGGAACTATTTGTACTATATGTTTGTTGTAATACTTCTCTGTAGCATTTATGTACTTTCTACAGAAATAAAATTCCAAATAAATATCTGTATGAATACATGTACACATTATAGAAAAGTCCACAATGACATTATGTTAGACAAAAAAAAGTTATTTATGTGTTTGGCACAAGTCCAAACGGTTATGGTATGCCTTAAACTCAAATAAAAACCAAATTTGATTTTTTTGTTTGTTAAAGACGAGCATCTTTAGCTACCGATTGGTCCATCTAGTCATCCGTTTTTCCCCATGCAGGCAAATGATTGGCCAGGCTAAGCCTCATAAAGCGAGTCTACAGAAAATACGATGTGCCACTTGTAAACCTAAGCTGGCCATCGTACCCTCGCCACGCTGTCAGGGAGCCGCGCAAACACACGCACGTGCACGCAAACGCATCAAAGGAGGAGTGGATGGAGGGGAAGAATCCAGCGAGCCGACAAGCACAAGATTAATCCATCTTTCCGAGCCAGTCACTCCCACTCCCTCCCTCCTCCCGTTTCTCTTTCCAGCCTCATTGTTTTCAATAAAGTGTCAAGACTGGCCATTTTCTAATCACATTTGCGACTTGGGATCTGGGATTCAGATGCAATCAATGTCTATTAGAATCGCAGGGTTATTGATTGAAAGGCGAGAGATGGTGTGAGCAATCCTTTCCATTTCATCCTCGCCCTTTTCCTCACACACACTGTACACATATTTACGCAGTAACAAAGCAGGCCGTCTGTATATTATGCCTGTCTGCAGGTCGTTGGAGCTTTACAGCAGCAGCAGCCTCGTATCGTCTGAACAGACAACCAACATTTGCTGTTTTCCAGGGGACTTTTCTCTTTTGTGCTTAACTTGCAATAACACCCCGAGTTCAAGGCAGGGGTAAGAGGCACAGCCGTGTTCCTGTTACATGAACTCCAAGGTTAATTTAATCCTACTTCCAGGAAATATTGATTCAATGTGTGCTGCACAGGCAGAGTGAACCATTAGGAAGCGTGTACCTGAGAATTTGTGCAAATGATGGCGACAAAACAGTGGATGAGGGTAAAGAAAAGCTCATTTTCTATAAGGTTGCACAGAATGTGGTTTGTTTTAATTATTTTTTATCTGTCACATATTAATTTTTTTTGTTTGGGGTGGGGGGTGGGGTGTATTGTGAACCAATGGCATCTGATCATTTGTCATGGTTAGCCTTCACTATGGGCAAATCATAATTCTCTTCCAATCATCCTTTTCTTTTTTCTCTCCAAATGACAGGACTGATAAATGAAGCTGATTAGAGTGGAGTGCCGAATGTCAATAAAGCTTGTTTTGAATTGAGAGAGAAAAAACAATCAATATCTTCAATATATTGACATTTTAAAATCTCAACCTAAAAACCGTCTTGGACAGCATCTTCAATGTCTGAGCGTCCAGAATGTTTGAAAAGTGCTTTACCAATAAAGATTGATTGCTTGCTTTAAAAAAATGAAGCAGACCAGGATTGTTTCAGGTCAGGGTAACCTCTGAAGGAGCTCAGCTGAAGCCGGCAAGATTCAATATACTTGCTCAAGGGCACTTCAGCACGAGTCACCGACATGGCCTGGAGTAGATTCCTTTCAATGAGACAGTTCTGAATAATTCCGATTTAAATTTGCCAATTGGATTACATTTTATGACACGTAGGTTTTACATTGCAAGTCGCTTCTAAATCTCCAAACGCAGAAAACATAATTACAATAAACAACCACAGTTAGCGCAGCGTCGCTGCAAGTTTCTTGTCTTTTTTTTTTTTTTTTTAAGCCTGTGATTAAAAAGGGGATTTCGGAGATATTTAATCTTCCCTTCCTTCTGAAAAGGCCACTCTCACAGCTGAGATTCCAGTGTTAAGGTTAGACTTAAATTAGGGGAAGGTTCCGGCTTCGGCGTGCTGCCGGAGCGGATAAGGTTAGGCAGAGATGCTACTGGGAATTTATGATGTTACTGAGAGTCCACGAGTAAAATGTGTGTGTGTGTGTGTGTCCCAGGACAACTCATTAAGTGTGTAGAAGAATAAAGAGGGCTGGACACGCTGCTGCAGTCTGTACTCGGCATGCCAGTCACACACAGGAAGCTCGCGTGTGTGTGTCGGAGTCACACAGATCCCAATCACAGCTGGACTGGGTTCGATTTTTTCTTTTGGCTTTCATACCCGAGAATACAGACACACAATCGTACGCGCACACGCACACTCACACGCACAGACTCACAAAGGCTGACATGGATTTATGTTCCCCACTACTTGAGGAGGCAAGCCTTGGGAAAAGGGACACATTCAGGGAAAGAATAGGAACAGGCGTCGTTCAGGATGATGTCAACACGCGCTCTCACCCTTAAACTGGAAATAGCTTATTGACTGTGCAGGGTTTAAAGCTGGCTTGTGTGTGTGTGGGTGTGTGCGTGTGTGTGTGTGTTAGAGAGGGAGGCTGTGATTTAGTCACTGCATGCTCCACTGTGCACCATCTCCTTAATGGAATAATTGAGTTTGGGGCTTCTATTGACATATGCATGCATGTAAAAAGAAACACACACACACACACACACACACACACACACAGAGAAATGGATGATGATGTCTGTGGAAAGCATTCACTGTGATCATCAACTTTTACTCGGATGACACTTTGGGGGGAGAGCTGCTCCGACATTTCAGAGGAATCGGATCGGCCAATAAGGATCCTGAGAGTTCAGTGGAAACGAAGCGCTACGTTGTTTGGTCACCGTCTTGGAGTGAAATGTGCGTTTCCATAAAACGGAGTTTGTAAAAGTGATTTGCGAGACAACCGGGGACAACAAGGTTTTAACGAGCTCTTGTTTTATTTGGAAATTGGAATCTGGAGCATCTCCTGCTGATTTGCTTTGGTGATAAAATCACTTCTCTTTATGCACTTTTTTCCCCTTCTTCAAACCCTTTTTGTCTCCATCTTTCTTGACTTTCATCCCCCTTTCCCGCCTGGCACAGCTACCTTTTATCTACCTTAATCAAAAGCATCTGAATGCATAGAAGAAAGTAAGGTCAAGCCAGAGACGACTGAAGGAGAAATTACATCAATCTTTTGAGTCGTTTTCTTTTTCCACAAAGGAGCCGACGAATGAGAGTGTGACGAACAAAATATAGGTTGCAGTCTTCCTTTTTTTTTTTTCCACACCGATCGATAATCGCTAATCTCTCATCCCTCTCTCTCCTTATCCTCTCAAACCCTTTTGGCACAGGCTAAAATATTAAACCTGCTGCAAGGACACGCACAGGGCAACGCAGTCCCACACAAATGTCGCTTTTTGTATGCACAGACACACACAAGTGGGGGTTTCCTTACATGTTCCTGTCATGTAATGAAATAAAAAATAGTCTGCAAAATGATACATTTGTCATCCAAGCACACACGAACAGAAACAGAAAGAACGCTCAGTCTGTAAAGGTCGGAAATCCAGACGGTTAGTGGGAAACAGGAACGGAGAAGGTGGGGGAAGCAGTTGAGCTAAACTAAAGCATCAAAAAGGAAACTTGAGTATTAAAAAAAAAAAAAAAAAAACGTTTGCACCTGCTCCTCTTCCTCACTCGTAAAAGGCAGAGAGCAACGCAGCAACAGCAGTTTTTGAATTCCGCCTACACAAGTGTATGAAGTGTGAGGAAGGGGCAACAGAAGTCGCCGCAAACTCCCGTCTGGGCCTTTGCTGAATTTTTTTTTTCCCATGCATCTCCACTCATTTTAATTTCCAAACGCAGGCACTCGAAGCTGAAATCTTTTATTCATTGTTCTGATTGTGAAACACGGAGGCGGTTTGGAGAGCTTACGGTCACTTTCCAAAGGACATTTAGTGATTACGGAGCTTCCAGACAGAGTGTCGGCTTTCAATCAGGTAGGATGATTATTCAATAACTTTTTGTGCAACACAGCCTCTTGCATATTTAACACTCCCTCACTCACATGTACAAAGACTACCACTGTACTTCCAGCTTGTCCTGTCACAGTAAATCACCTTTCTCCTCTTCACCCCGTCCTCCCTCACTACGTCCATGTATTTTCTCTAGTCCTGTTCCCTGGCAGTTCCATCCTCAGCATCCTTCTACCGACATAGTCCCTGTCTCTCCTCTGGACATGTCCAAACCATCAAAATCTGGTCTCTCTGACCTCGTCTCCAAAACGTCTAACCTTCACCGTCCCCCTTTTATTGTCTCATTTCTAATCCTATCCAACCTGGTCACTCCCAAGGAGAACCTCAGCATCTTCATCACCGCCACTTTATGTACAAATCATTCATTTTCATTTGTATGAATAAAACATTTATTGTGGCAGGCTGATTTCAACGCTCTCACACACTAACCTGCAGAGACTAATGAATGCACACCGGAACAGGTATGGGTTTGCAGGATGAATCAATAGAAAGGCAGTAGACCTCATCATCACTATAATCCAAGTCATAAACACACACTTGCAAAGTATTGCAGGCATTTTCAGTATTACCTCACAGTCTACATTTAAGTTAGTTCGAGGGGCTCCCGTCAGGGACGGCGTCCAACAGAAACTGCCCCACGCTGAAATGTGTCGCAGCATAAGGATTTCACTTTTGGTGCCATCACAGGACAATTTGAGCAAACCTGCTGTTGCTCCGATTCCCAGACGATCCCCGGCAGCTGAACACACTCTTGGAAACATTGCGTTTCTCCAGGCGTACATTCTGACTCTAATGAATACACTGCCTGAATATCCGAATAATGCACTTTATGCGCATTAAAAATAAATGATGCCATCGTCAATTATGGAAATGCTCAGCGCTGGAACAATCAGCTCCCCCCCCCCGCTCCTTCATTGCATTCACACATAGCGAGTAGCATCTAGCTCACATCAAACTAAAAGTTGAAAATGAAAGTTTGTAGTTGTTCCTAGAATCAATAATATCACTAAGCTTAAGTATAGATAGCAGATTTTGAAGCAGCGCCGCCCCCTAGGAGACACAGAGAACAATATGTTAACAATAAGTTATGCTAATTGGGTATAAACGAGACTTGGAGACAGGTTTGGGCCATCCATCCACCACGGGCACCTGCCAAACCAGCCCACCGTATTTAAAGCACTGGGAGTGAGAACTGGTTGTAATGGTTTAACTAACACATTCATAGGCAATTATTCGTTAAAAAGATATTTCTATTCCAAATGAAATAAGTGCATTGGATGAAAACAGAGGATTACTTTGGGCAGTGATGGTTTAAAAAAAAAAGAAAAAACACGTGGGGTTGAGGCGGAAGGGGGGATTTATGAGGAATGAAAAATAAAAAAAGCCATGTCGGAGCCCACTCTGAGGATAGCTGATTAATGGTTTTCATTAAAGCATTAAAGCCCAACACCGCCCACCCCCACCCCCACGAGCAAAAAATGTTTTATTACCCCAAAGCACACATCATTACTATAAAGTTCTGGTCTCTTAAACAGAGAAGACGTAAGGGACGATCTGTGATGCGGCGATGCTACAGATAATGCTGGTGCGTCTTCAGACGCCATTAACCCATAAGTGCTACACCGTCCACGGCGTCTCCTATAGCAACGGAACCTTCTGCCTCCAGCTCTGCCTGAAAACATTCAAGTTATAAACCAACGGTCATCTCACTGTGTGTGTGTGCTTTTGCGATACAAATCACATTTTGACCGTGCTATTCAGTCAAAAGGGCAGAGAAACGCTGTTTTAATGTTTGTGGACCTGCTTCCTTTACCTCCGCTGCCACTTAGAGAATGAGCTCGCCACATTGATAAGATACTACACACGTACCCTCAGCCCCCCCCCCCCACACACACAGAAACACAGTCCTGCAGGGTTTGACGCTGAAAAAGGTTGATAAGCCAATGTCATTCACACAGAACGTTAACACAGCACCATGTCTGCTCCATCAAAATCAATAACGGCCCTGGGGTGAGGGCTGCAGACATGTTTAAAGACCAGCGGCGCATCAGCGGCAGCCATGTTAATGAACTCCAGAGAAAGGTCAAGGCTAAACAAAAGAATCCCGCCTTATAAATATTAAGTGTGATTAAAATTGCCAGTACTAATTAAGCCACCAAACTCCGGCCCTTGATTCGCCAGCACTCGGGGCGCCTTCCGCCACCGAAGGGCGATTCTGCAGGGCCTGGTGGGGAAGACGTCAAAGAGAGGGGCTTAATGTTGGGCGTACAGAACAAATATGGCAACACGTTGAATGTTACCACTCATTCTGATGCAACGCAGTTGGAAAATAATGCTTGAACTAAACGCATACGCTAATAAGACATGCTACACGTAGCGTACACACAGCAAAAACGCAGCTCTTGCACCGATGCAGGAACTCGAGCACGTCCGTGCATTTGGATTCCGCAGGGGGAAAGGTCACACTTTAAAATACCGACCAAACCGCCTTGCACAGCGAGCTCAGACTCCGTTTAACATCATATTAACAAATAGCCGCTCCGTGGACGCCGCAGGGCGCTGTGGTTGGCTCCACCGCCTCACAGCGTTAAGGTTCACACATCGGCTGTGGGCCGGTGAACCCCCTCTGGGTGGGGCTTTGCATCCGTATTATACAAAGTCAAAGTCATGCAGGTCAGGCAAAGTGGAACATGGTGACCCCCCCCCCCCTCCCTCTTGCCTTGAAATGAAGCAGTGACATGCTTCTCTTAGATATTAAAGTGTTGCATTCCAGATGACGTCATGATGTCACCCTGTAACACATTAAATGGAGATACAGGGGGGTCGCCAACTTACGACTCTAATTTTGTTCGAGCGCGTCTGTGTTGTGAAGGTCCTTTTATGCAACCTTTAAGGACAATGATCTCATGCCCCCCCCCCCCCATAGACCTAGTGTGTTATAAATATACCATGCATGTGGAAGTTCTACACATATATAATCATATGATCAGTAACGGTGTGGGTCTCTGTGCTCACCTTGTGTTTGTGTATGCGTTTGCATCGGCCTCCTAAAGCACCTCGCGTCAGGCTGTGATAAAGTAGATTCCAGTGTGGGTCTCAGCAGGGACAATATCGGTACGAACACACTGTGTATAAATAGGCACCACCCACCTAAGCGCACTGGGCTCGTGGACAAAATTAACAGCAGCAATGCTCCAGGCGCCGGCTATACGCCACGTTGCAGGCGAACACAATTTGCAATTTAAATCCTCTTCTGAAGGATGAAAAAACTTTTTTTGTATGCAGTTGTTGGGATTAGTCTAAACGGGCCTCATGCAGGTCATGGATGGGCAGGCTTATGCGGGGCCATGTAACAGGTTTAATAACCACAGGACAGTCGTACACTTCTCAAACACGTAGGGAGCAACTGCCGTTCAGTCGACTAATCTCCTTCTTGGACATCTTGGTTTTTAAACACAAAATCAAGCGAGTGGTCCAGGGGCGAGTCTATTTTTGTTTTGTTTCCGACTTTAGTTTTCCAAGAAGTGTTTTAGTTGTGCAAGATTTGCTGGTAAGGTTGAGTCGTGTCACTCCGAGGAACGGCACACACACACACACACACACACACACACTTTATACCTGCACTCTTGCCATTCGTCTTACATTAGAACTAACATTTGCAGAGCTTATATTGTGCCTTCGGGAAATTATTTCCCTTCATGCAGGGAAAATATCATCAACCGAGGAGGTACGATGAATTACGGCAAATGGACCGCGTGCCGCTCTGAAAGTTCCAACATAAAATGAAATATAAACGATTGCACGACTGTGTAAATTGATTATATTCCATCATACTGGCTTTTCTATTTTTCTGTACGTTGAGATAACATTTTTGTTTTTAGTCGCAGATTTTTCTTTTTATCCTCTTCCACCCTCACGTATGAAAAACACACAGGGACCCAAACCGCCAAACCTCGGTGAACTCTTTGCTGAGTGAACAGTTAGATTGCTTTAGTGACTAGTGAGTTTGTTTTTGTGTGTCCATGGACCTCAAGGTCATCCCTCAATTCAAGGCATCCCACCGTTTCCTCAGTGCAGGGTCTCAGAACCTCCGTTACCGTTCTCTTTACCTCTGCAGCGTTCAATGCCGAGCTTTCACTCTCTCACTCAAACGGCCATGAATCACACTGTCGTCTCGCGTTTTCATCCGGCTTCATGACTGCTTAAACCGAATTCTTTCCTTCGTCATTTTCTAACCTTCCATCTCTTCCTCGTCTTCCTGTTGCACTTATACTGACTTATAGCCACTTATCTCCGCAGCTTTCGGACATCAGAGCAGAAAGTCTTTGTTATGCATCTCATCGAAGCTCAGTTAACTGACAAAGGGTCGACGTTGTCCTTTATATACTGGAACCAGATTTTGTTTTTTTTTTAAAGCAGGTGCGTGGTCGTAATTCTTCTGTCGTTTGCCAAATTTAGGAGCGACGTTTCAGCTCCTGGCCAAAAAGTTTCCTTAGATTGTACCTTCACAGAGGTGGCGGCGAGCTCCTTACATGTACTTATGATCGCCGAGCAAAGCCAAGCCGCTGCTTGGCTGTATATCCATGTTTTTGTCTCCAAATTATCCAGCGACTGCTATAGGAAGTCATCCTTTTCAATTCCAAGGCAGATAACTCGCTTTGCATTGAATTGGCTCCAGCTCAATAACCACTTAAGTTTCCCTCACTCAAATGAAACTTCCCATGGCACCATGTGGCTCTATCGGGGGGAAAAAAGTGTTTGTATGACAAAAAAAAAAAAAACTTTGGTCTTAGGAAAGTAGAGCCAATAACTCACCTCGCCTGCCGCAGAAATTCTAGTTGGAATGAAACAGCCTTTTATGGTGCCAATCAAACAGGCAGCGGCAGCGACTCAGAGAAACTAAGAGAAGAAGTAGAGCCTAAAAAAAAAAGTGGAAATAAATAACAGCAAGAGAAAATAGCAGTGGGGAGTGTGAACAAGAGAGTTCTATAAATCGTAGCCCAGTGCCGGGGCTGCAGGGAGGGCGAGGAGCCTGATGAATAGAGCCATCAGCCTAAGCAGAGGCTACAGAGCAGCCCGCCATCTGCCTGGCCATTACTAGAATAGAGTACATGACAGTCTTCTCTCAACTGCAGGCCCCCCCCTGGCATCGCTGGAGAACATGTCTCTATGGGAATGAATGGATGTTGGAGTCGAAGCAGATGAGATGCCCCCCCCCCCCCCTAGATTTGGAAGCATTTTCTGTTGCATTTAATTCCCGTTGAAGACTGCATTTGTCAAGCGCTTGTATCTATTTGAAGCATATTGTCAAACTCTGTGTGTGTGTGTGTGTGTGTGAGGACAGCCCCCCCGGAGAAGAGCCACGGCGGCGTGGCAGACGCTTCACACCTCATTGGCAAGCAAGGAGAACCAATCACCACCAACAGATCCTCCCCTCGGGCTGCCAGGCCCACTCCTCTGCATCCTTGATGAGTTGGAGGGAGAAAGAAAAGCGGGCAAGAAAGTGAGGAAAAAGAGCAGAGGAATAAAAGAACAAAAAAGGAAGGGGAAGGAAACCAAGTTGCTGTAAAATGTATGTTTAGGTAAAAAAAAAATATCAGTAAATAAGGAAACCTTTGTGGTGCACAGCAAAGAAAGAGACATCGGCAGCGTCACCAACCTTCGCCCGGCAGCGGGTGAGACGGACACAGATAGGATCCTGATGAGATGAGTCGTCTGGATTCGACCTCGCGCTCTTTTCCATTTCCTCCTGCCACTGCAGACAACTAACTTCCTTACGCTGTGAAAACAGTGCGTCCTGGCATCGGTCGGATGTGTCGGCACAGACCCGGCAACCACGAGCGACGGCAGCAACAAGCGTCCATTGTCTTTTTAAATAGTTGAACTTAAAAATGACGGCAGGAATTCGCATTAAATCAATCACTCCAATGATTTTGAGTCTTCCTATTGCAATGCAAAGAATACAATCTTAAGTAAAGTGAAGTAACCGTTCAGTCGGCTCAGAGGTCACACAGGTCTGATGGGGAGGCATCCTGAAATATCAGTTTAGTCATCCAAATGAAAGAAATAAAAGAAATGTAATTTAATTCGCCATCAAATATAATAGGTGTGATTTTTTTTTCCTCATCTAAAAAAAGCCCTTCCATTAAAACACTTTTCACGCTCATGAGGTTTCCTGGGAAACGCTGGAATCTAAAGACGCTAAAGAAAATGCTCCTTTGAATCTCTGAGTAGCATCTCTCCATTTAAAGTTATGGCTCAACTTTTAAAGGTTGTCAGGGTCGTGGATCTCATTTTATAATTATCCTTTAATTATATGAAGGTGGGGGGGCATACTTCCACTGCAGAGAGAATACAGCTAATACTCGGAGGTTCCAGGCCACAAAGGGGGCAAAATAAGGGGAATAAAATGAGCTTTGTCTGCCCTTGGGGGGGCCACCACAAGCGCCCCAGCCATTAGCCCCAACATTTAAAAACCCCTTCAACACAAACACAAGCGCCGTACAATAGAAGTCAACCCTTAACCCCTTTGTGACTCTAAATGTCAAAAAGTGAAAGGACAGCTGACTGACAGACGGGGGAGGGGGGGGGGGGTGATTAGTCACAATGAATCACATGGTTGTAAGCACACACACACACACACACACACACACACTAAAGCGTCCTCTGCAGTCACCTGCTTCTACATGAAACCCAGACAGATGTCCACACACACACACACTCCTACCGCATGGAGATTGGAAGGATGGGTGCAACATTACCCCCCCCCCCCCAACACACACAGTGTCTATCTAAACCAGAGCCAGAGTGGCGATGTCGTAGAGAAGCCGTCTCCTCCATGGCAACATTAGCCTGGGAGGCTGAGCAGAAGAGGCGATGAGGAAAGCAGAAATAAGTGGGAGAAAGGAGGACTGAGGCGTCACACGCCAGAGACACACAAGAAAAGAACGACAGATCAACAGATAGAGAAACAGAGAGAAAGATGGATTACGACCCAGAACATCTGGGACGAATATTCCCCCTCCGCGCTTTGGCTCCCCTCTCTCGGGCTCAATCACTCCGTTTGGCAAATATGTCGTTGTGACAACACGAGGGGCTGCATATCCATCAAAGATGTACAATGCTTGCGATAATTAGCACAAAACACACACACACACACACACACACACACACACACAGGATAGATGGAGCTAACTGAATATTTATGAAGAAAAAAAGAAACACTGGTTCTCTACATCGTTTCGTCTTTTATTTCCTTGGATCAGACGCGATGAGAAATGTGCACAGGCTTACACTATTAGGATAACACAAACTCACACCAACAGATGCAAAGGAGAAACAGAAACACACGACCACGTGAACAAGAGTGCATTCGGGGGGGAAGGACACAACGATTTCAGTGATTTATGGACAAGGAAATAGGACTTTTATTCGTAAAAATAGATTTTTCTTTTCTGGAATGAGGAGTGAGGATGACGGGCGGACCCCCGAGTCCTTTTTGCCGTCCATCGGGTGGGACACACTCAGGTTTGCAGGGTTCCGTCACGGCCACTCACAGCAGAGGGAGAGAAAATTGTCTCTTCCTGTCTCGGGGCGCGGCACGGGGTGCGCCTCTATTCCAGTTCGGTTCTGGTCTCCACACGGTTTTCTGAGGGTTTGTGTCTCGGTGCCGACTCACTCCTCAATTCTTCTGATCTGATCTGTCCGCCGGTTAGTCGATAAAAATAAATCCTACGCCATAAACTCGTCATCGTTCCCGCTTTTCCTTCTCTCGTCCTTAACCCCCGGTCCTTAACTTGGTCTGCGGGTAGAAATCAGAGGCGGAGAGGAAGAGGAGTGCGTTAGAGGAAACGCGAGGCAAATGAAAAACAAATTGAGGAGGAACACATTATGTCACGCAGGGAGAGACGAGGCGGTTTAGAGGGAGGCCTGAGAGTCCAATAAAGAGGAAGAGGCTAGAGCGAGCTGGACCGGAGGGTCGTGGATTCCGTGTAAGCGATGAGCGGAACCACAAATCCTGTGAATGATTGTTTGAACCGGCCCTATCGAAGCCGACGCCATCGAGCGGAAGGGTCGGCCTAAAAATGAAGTGGCGAAGGAAAAGATAGGGAGCAAGCGGCAGCCACGCGGCGAGAATATGGAATGAGGAGGCGAGCAGTGGAGAGAGAGATCGTCTTCCATGATAAACTCTTTTTCATAGAGGGGGGGGGGAGAGAAAGCAACTTTATCTGCCCTTCGACTGCCTCCTCCTCACAATTTGCTATCTGGACCTGTTAAGCGGTGAATGCATTGGAAATGTGACGAGGCGCGGTGGATGCAGGGTGTTAAGGAGCGGCGGGGGGGGGGGGGGGGGGGCACGGCGGCCACAAAGGGGAGCAAAAGTGGCTCTAAATGTTACCGTATCTACGGAGATAAGATCGCTAATTATCAAGGACAAAGGCCGGCTCTGTCTCGGCTGACTCCGGCTGAGAGGTCAATATTATAAAACAGAGATTTGGATGTGGGGGGGTTGGTTTTTAACCCCCTATGAGACGCCATCTTGCACATTCCGATCTTTACCTATGGTGCAGCAGCTTTGAAGGGGAAAGAGGAAGGAAGGAGAACGACATTTTGCTGCTTAAAAAAACAACAACAACCGCCTGAGCCGTGCTATCAAGCGACTGATGGAAAGGGCAAGGAGATAGGACACGGCCTTTTAGGGGGCCCGTTTGGATCTCCTGACCTGCAGGTCAAGGTCGCGTCCTTTGACATTTGATGTCGGTGTAGCTTCCTGCACGCTGACGATAAAGCTACGCAAACATCCTAATCACGAAGCTGCATCAATCCTCCCGCCCCCATTTTGTCAGCTGTGTAATTCTGCATATTATTCCTTCAAAGCCTTATCACAGAACATGTTTTTTTTTTTTTTTGCACCTAATGATTTTAAAAAGCGCGTCTTCGACAGATAAGCGCAGACGAACAGGAGCGTGTTGTGATCGCCGCCGGGCGATAAACACAAGCGGATTAACATATCGTCTCAGGCTTGCTCAAACTATTTACAGTGTCATAACATCATCCAGGCGGCGAACGCACCCTCGCTGAATCCTGGCGAGGCTACAGGTAGCTTCCTTAAACACATGATGAATAATGCATCGTGTAATTTATGTGACCCACGTCTTCAAACCTGCCAGGATCCGGCTTTAAAATCTAATACCAAACAGAAGCTTCCTTATTTCCAGCGAAACAATTACATTGTAAGGAAAGAGAAATATATATATATATAAAATCTAATAGAAAAGCTGCATGAATGCAAATCGAGGCCTGCTGGTGCCGTTAGTTGACGCATTCTGCACAGTGAGACAGAGAATCAAGTTAATATCAGCCTGTGACATCACTATTACCGTACGGCGAGTGACCGTGGGCGCTAAAATATTTTCACACCAGAGAGGTATCCAACGAGCAGCGGCTACTCTGTTGGGCTTATTACATTAAAACACACAGATCCAGCTGGGTGGGGCGGGGGGTTGGAGTCGGGACGACGCCTGTGTCAGCAGGTATTATGGAAATAGACTAGAGTAACTGGTCATTTAGTGGGAGCTTTATTCAGGCGCCAGTAGGCCAGTGGAAATTGTATTCTTTTGTCTAAAAGCAAGGAGCCGGCACATGTAAATGGACGCTTGTGTGCGTAATGTGCGTTTTAAATTAATTCATTTAGACATTTCTAGACATCGCGTACACACATTTGAGCACACACAATGATGCATGTCGGGCTACTTTAGTTCAGCTGGAAGGGATACTACTGGGCTACAAGGTGCTGGAACTTACACATCATCTGTCCATGCAGATATGTTTTGCCTTTCAGAGGGGAAAAATACTTTATTTAATGTTTGCTATGGATTTTATTACATATTTTATGCACAAATGTTGCCAACATGAGATATGAAAAGAGACCAAATACAAACAGTTTAGTAGAGACTCACCTGTTTGGCGTTGTTGACACACTGCAGGTAAAGAGCTGCGATGTTGGAGCAGTTCAGGGTTTTTCCAACATTCTCCTTGTAGCATGCAAGGATTTGGCCCTGCAGGTCTGCACACACAGGATACATCTCATACCGCCTGGAGGGGGGGGGGGGGGGGGGGGAGGTGAGAGAAATCGTGTGAAAATGTGAAGGAAACATGGTGCAAGAAAGAAGGAAGAAAGGAGGTATGGAGGAGGACGATGAGGGTGAGGGATGAGTGTTAAGGGAGAAGGGTAAAGGTGTAAAAAGAAGAAGGGGCAGGGAGCAAAGGTGGAAAACAAAAATCTGTAAAATATTACTTAAAAAAAAAAAAGAAACTAGATTGTCATTTTTATCCCATAAGAGCACATGCATTTTTAGAGTCTAATAGATGACACTGCGGTCGACAGCGTGTGTACACCCCCCCCCCCCCCCGCTCACAAGAATCAACACGACTGTATCCGTAGTCAAAGCGCTGAAGGTTAATCCAGCCGCCACAACCCGACGCGACGGCCGAGCTGATGTGTGCATCGCAAAATATCGACGGAGGGTCGTCAGAGAAAAGCTTCCAGTGGCGGCTGCAGCCAAGGAAGGCGAGATCATTGCTGTGGGACTTAATGGAACAGAAGCTAACTCTGCAAATCAATGCGGAGTGCAGGGAACATAATGAAAGAACATTGGCTCAATCTACCGAGGCAATAAGGTTTGCTTGTTATAACATTGTGTTGATAATGATGATGAGGATAAAATTACCTGCACCCTAAGTACACCTTCCTGTTAAATTACCCCTGGTTCTGATGGTCTCACCATTAAAATGCTTTAGAAAGGGCTCACGGAAGAGAGTATTGATCACTCCAGTGGGCCCCAGTGAATCCATCCATCCATCCATCGATGCAGGCGGGGCTCCCTGCGAGCGTCAACCATTTACAAACTGGATAAGCTGTCACCTCGGACCGTTCCGAATAGCAAATCCCGTCTTTTAGGTTCCGAGCGGCGACTGTCGTTGCAGACTGCGGATGCTAATATGTCTGGTTATAAGACAAGCATCACTCGGCTTTGCAAGCTCAAGACTGTCCTTGAGGAGCGCTATAGTTTAAGTGTCGCCATCTTCGCCGGCAACGCTCCAGATGCTAGCGCTTCTAATGGCAACTGCTACGCTAAACTTCAGTGCATTTAAACGGAGACAAGTTGAAACCTTTATCCCAGTCCACATATTGAGGAGTAACACCCGTCTTGGTCGTCCTGCCCACTCTTAATTGCTTCTGTCTCTCTTTTCACACACCCCATAAACATCTATAATGACACACGTGCACATGCTAGGGCTATTACGCTAATGGAGGTGTCATCGTTTTGTTCACACCAGTGCTCGGAACATTCCATCTGCCTCACTAAACGCGTGTGAAAGACTCTGCCCGTCAGCAACTCTGCTGATCTCAGAGGAATATTGGGGGGAGGGGGCGTGAATCCGAGCCCATGTAGTAAGAATCAGATGTTTGATTTGCCCCCTGGAGTGAAAAATTACCCCCCCCCCCCCCCCCATTGGACATAAAGCACAGGATTGGTCGCATGGGTCATTACCCAGGGTGAAGTGCGGCGGAGATGTGTACATATGTGTATCGCCACATGATCGTCTTTGCTCGGGAGGATAGATCAATCCATCGTCCTCGTTGACGCAGGTCAGCGACGACACGAGAGGTGCTCAGGTAGCGTTAACAGCTTCCACGCACGTGTGATGAATCAATACACTTTATCGTTCTTCGGCCGTTACCGGTCTCAGGGGTTGAGAAAGGGGTGAGAAATAGCTTTGGAGATTCCCAGTCCTGCCTGAAATTAGTTGACGGATTGCCCGTCATATCCGCCGGTAAACGTGAAGCAACAATCAGGAGACGTTTTAAACGGAGAGCAGAAGTGGGCCGTTTCCTTGGCCGTTGTTTTGCACCTGTTTTTGTGAGGCTTAATGATGCATGGCGTTAATTAGCGAGCTTTACAGGTGCTGGAAGGCTCATTTTGGGCAGACCCAGGTTGGCTGTTCTCCTCTCTTCCCAGCTTTTTTTTTGCTTGGCTAAGCTCACCGGTGGCTTGTTGTAACTTTTATATTTACCGTGCAAACATGAGACTAAAAATGCATCTTCTAATCTCAGCTTGAAGATGTGGGGCTATTCTCCCCCCCCCCTCCCTTCTTCATTCCGGTTGATCATAGCTGCTTTTAGCCCACACCGGAACATTTGTGCCGTTGTGCACCAATTTGTTCAACATTTGGGGATCCGCTGGGGAGAAATTCGCTCGTTGGCTGGGAGGCATGACAAGACGTTGCTCTGCATCAGGGTATTGAGCATTGACAGCAGCGGTAGCAGAAATCACCCGTCCAGTTCCTATGGATCCTGGCGCTCATTTATTACGCCACCTGGGTATGATCGGGGATGAGGGGCGCCACATACACCCACTAATTACTTTCTTAAGCATTCTCGTTAATGCCAGGTGCATCCTGCTGATACAAACCACCGTGTTTATCACCACGAGAGAGGGATAGGAGGACAGAGGGAGGAGGGAGAGGGGAGGATGGAAATAAATCGCGCTTCTTGATGAGGAACTAGAAAGCGGTCCTAATATTTCCGGTTTCTCGGGTTTCCTCTGCGGCGAGAGGGCCGAGATGACGCTTTAGTTAATCACAGAGACAATAACACTGTGGTGGAACGCTGCATCCTCCATCATCTATCATTAGGAGTAACATTAAGTTCCCGCCGCCAGCCATGGAGCCGGTGGGGAAAGCGTATAATCCACACTCCTCCTGCTCCAGTTTCACATTAGGTTGTCCTCAAGTCATTTGCTACGGCGCGGCAGCATGAGCAGATGCAAAACAATAGAAATGTCACATCGTGGGCACGCCATAAATCATGACTGCTGTATTACCCCACTTCATCTTTAACGCATGAAACTACCAGCCAACCTGAAAAGAGAGCTTTTCTTTTTCTCTCGCTGCTTATTGGCCTCCGGTAATGACCGAACTCTTCTAGGCTCGGAGTGAAAGTAAATTCAAGTTACTGTACTCGGCTTCAGGCGAGCCACGAGGGGATTCTGATCCTCCCAGGTGATTTGCATAGACAATATTTCTCAACATGCAAGCAAATTTTACGCAATAACACGTAAAAACAAATCAGATTCCGCTACGGTGGGAATCAGAAGGTATCCTCATCCCGTTCCTAAATGACCTGAGCAGTAAATAAGTCAAACGAAATCTAGAAAGTGGTTCAAGTTTTAGACAGAAAACTAGGTAAATTATTGAATGGGGAATTATTTTCTAGTGCATATGGTCAATTTGTCGACAATATAGTACTTCGAACAACATTTCTACACTTAAAATATCGCAAGTTTCATATATTCTCCCAAAAGAAGAAAAATAAAAAAGCTTAATATCCCAAAATTGCAAATAGCACAATTCTTGTATGTTTCATCTGTTAGCCAATCGTCCTTGACTTATTTTTTATTTTCCAGTTAAAAAAACATTTAAATCCTGACATGCCATCTTTAACACACAGTACATAATGAAAGAGGAATGAAGGCTATTCTGTCCATCCCTGTCTGTAGAAATGCAGAAATAAATCACATTTTACTTTTGAACATTTTTTTTCGAAGCAAAGTCTCAATTGTGAATTTTGAATGCGAGCAGCTGAAAACTCCTCTTTCCTTCTTAGACCAAATCCTGTTAAAGTGGACAGCAAGCATGTTGCAGAAGAAAATCATGCAACGTGGGCAGATGTACACATCATTCATGTTCTATCCACCTTCACCCACAGAAACAGAAATACTTCAATGCAGATACAGATAATTCTATGGGTCATAAAACAACCGTTGCACCCCCTGTCTCTCCATACCTCCTCCTTTTAACCATCCACATCTTCCCATTATTCCTCTCTCCTTATTCCCTCCCCCGATCCCCAGCGTTTCAAGGGATATTTAAGAAAGCCCCTTGTGGTGGAAGACTAAAACATGTAGACATCCAGCCAGAAATGATTGGTTATTATTTGCACTGTGCATTCGTGTGCGTTTTTGTGCTGCAACCCCAGAGGCAGTAAATCTTTACAGTCATATAGGGGTCTCGCCTCATGCCATCAGTAGCAGTGAAAGGTCTCTATAACAACACTTCATCCACACCACAACATGCATGCATTACAACCATGCAAACCGAGCGGGTCCCTATATCTTTGATGCACTGATAGGAGTGAAAGGCGCAAGGTTGGTTTTTAGATATCTACATTACAGCTTCCCTGCTCTGCGTCATAAATCAAAATGTGGAGAGAGGAGAAAAGGGGAGTGGGGGAATGTCACTCCATAGAGAGAGAAAAAAAAGCTTTATTACAGGAACCCAGGCAGAGATGAACAGTGTGTGTGTGTTTAAGACAGACGACAGAAAAGCAAGGGAAAAGGCAGAAGAGGAAAAACGCGGCATCTGCGGAGACCGGAGGCGGGTGAAGACCCTCCAACGAAAACACCCCTGAAGCTCCTCGCACACCTCCTTTTGTCAAGTTTTCGAGAAAGAGGAGAAAATGAGGTTGAGAGGAGGGGCAGGAGCGATACGAGAAGATGAATATGTTCCATTTAACATGTAATAAAGCAGAGCAAGATTGCCTGCTCACTGTCTGCCTCTCTCCTCAAGGTGTCCCTATATCATTTAATACAATCCCTCCTTTCAAGTCTCCCACCGCTCATGTCAGCACATTTCTATGGAGGGGAGGACATATTTGAATAGGCTACATTCCTCAAAGAATATACCGGCCGCGAGCCGGCAGATCCAGATCGATGCTGGGAGTGTCATGCAACGCGCTCGTGCCGATAGACTGAAGATCAGCGTCTGTGCATCCTTTTCAAAGAAACATATATTGACCACGCCTACCATCTGTCGAGCAGCGTGCACTAAAATGACTTCCATGGATCTCCGTTAGGGATGAAACATGCTCGGACAGCGCCAGGCGGGTGGAAACATCACGTCCATCTGTGAGAACTTCTGTAACACTAAACTGGCTCCAAAGAATTGTTGCAAAAGTTATGCAATATTGCAATATTGAATAAAAGGATAAGAACACGACACCTTGTGGTGCTTTGTAACGGTAAATACCATCCTCTGCACCACGATGAAGAGGAGGACGACGACATCAAAACACATTTATCCTGTTTGACAATAAACACACACAAGTTGCTGCAGTGGATTCTGGGGAGTTGCTGCTCTTCTTTTGATGGGAATGTTCTTTGTATAAAAGTCTTTTTTTCTCCACTCCCCAGGCAGCCCTATCCTGGAAGAAGCCGTTTGTCGTGCCGTTGCGATGATACTAGTATGTATCTCCCCCAGTCTAACTGCCCCCCGCCCCCCCCACCAATCCATTGGCAGTATGGATTACGCTTTGCCTGCCACCGGATTGAGTTCCAAATCACCACATTGTCTATTTATCATCATTTGGGTCCTCTTAGAGGTTAATAGGGTTAGGGGGCGGCTGGCGGTTCCCCTTAAAAAGCCCTCATGCTCTCGCTAGTTAAGGCGGGAGTCAGTGCTGAGGGAGGTAAATAAATACAAATGATCCAGTTAAAGAGAAAAATGACACATTTCACTCACGCTGTTCTAAAAAGCAGACCCGAATGACCTCCTGCAGTGAATCCCATCAGTGTGGATGAAAGATTGAACAAGAGACGGAGAGAGCGAACCTAGAGAGAGTAATGTAAGACTGTTGAAGAATAGAGAGAGAGAGAGAAGGGGGGCTGAGCAAGCAGACAAAGAGAGAGAGTTTTGAATTGTGACAGAAAACACTGCTCGTGAGCGAGTAGCGATGGAGACAAAGAAGAACGGGCAGATGAGAGGAAGAAAGGCAGCCTGAGTCCTCTCTGACCCATTTCATAAGCACTCTCCTCAAGAGGATGGATATCTGGCTGCACGCAGAAGAAGAGCAACTCTGATACGTTTCCAGAAACAAGTGTTGAAGCACGCCGCCGATAGCGGCTCCTTATTTTGTGACAGACGAATCCCAAACTATAAGGCGTGGCGGCGCTTCCGTGATGAAGACGTGCCGTTTCTTGTTGGCACGGCTACGAGGAAGAAGCTCTTTTCTGATCCATCATTCCAGCGATTGCATGAACCCCCTTCCATCCCCCAAATAACACAGAGAAAGTAATTAATGCTGTGATTCCACTGCGTCAGCCACTAAGAGCGTGCATGTATGTGCATTGTGTGTCCGTGTCCACACCCACACAATCCTAACAAACGGTTGTGCGCCGTTTCACAGCCGACACGGTGCAGCTCTTAAAGCCCTCAAAGAGCTTTTAAAGCACGTATTGACTCCTGAACGGCGTCTTCTTCCTACACCTAGGTCGCTTCGATATGGGAACGCCGCTGGCTGTCCACCTAACCAAAGGGGTCGAAAGGGCTGCACGGTCCGTTCCGCCTCGCCGACGGATACCGCATCAGAAAGACAAAGTTAGAGCTTAATTACTTTGCAGCAACGCAGCTTTTAATTTTACTCCGGCCATTTATTTATAAGTTAAATTGCTGCTTGGCTCAATTAAATATCAATAAATCCCCACGGAATTCATTTTGGGACATCAATATTTTCCTCTTAAACATTCGGGAGCACTGCCAAGAAAAGTCGCCAAAGTGCCTCGACGACTTATTTACATTTTGTGTATTTGAGGAAAGCCTTCTGGATCTTCTCCAGCGTATAAATCTTACACAGAAATGTGGAAGATAGGAAAAACATCCTGCAGTGATGTTGGAGGACTCGGAATCCATTAGGTCAGGAGGGTACTTTCCTCTCCCCACCCCTGTGGTGTGCACAGTAAATGCACACCACACAAAACACACGACATTGGATGCTCACGCATAAAGTGAGAAAGCACATAACCACCAAGGTAGGAAGCTTTGAGGCGTCAAAGTTTTAGAGACCAGAGAAGAAGGGTAATGGGATGGAGACATCAGAGATGATGGTCTCCAGTCCTTACATGGACGTGTCAGGCCATTCCTAGAAAACGTGCAGGCCCCCCGGCTGAATTCCGCAGGGACCCAGGACAAAAAGTGGAAGTGAGCGGCTTCATACAAAGAAGCCCAAAGCCCCACCAAAGGTTAGCGCTGACGGGAGGCTTAGGACTCCGCCACTGTTCCATCTTTTGGCATAATCTCACATCTATCATTTTCCTCCACGCCTGTCAGCTTGCAATTCAAACTGCCGCCCCTTTGGGGTCACTGCAGCACATCGACACACACACACACACACACACACACACGCATCCCTGAGAAGATATCCTGGACACATGCGTAGACGCGAGCCTGCTGGAATTGATTCATCCTCGCATACGAGAGCACGCACACATTTGCACCCCAACATACATGTAGTGCCGTAAAGGTCATGCATTCTGTGCTGGACGGTGCGATAATGGATCAGACTTGGATAAACTACTACTAGTGAAGGTGACGGGACATTAATCAGGCGCAGGGAGAGGCGGCCTCCTTTTTCCGAAAGCAACCGGGAACTCTTATCTCCAGTCGGTGTTTGAGAGTGAATAAAAGCTTTGCTGCCACGTGAACGCACGCCGTATGTGGAATAGATTTGCATATTTGTGGATGAATTGTGCTCCAATTGTCTTATGTCTTGGTCTCTAGTGCAGTTTATGATTCACAACAACAATTCCAGACACCAGACGGACCTTTTACCACTTTGCATTTATTCATACCCACTTCAGACAATCTTCTTTTGTCTACGGTTTTGTAACAATACCAAAAAGATAATCACTTCCGTATGTTTGATCAATATGGTTTTCATGCAGGGTGGCTCAAGGCAAAATAGGTCTTTTTGCTTTGTTCTGACTCAACGTGTTCCTCTACCTGTATGTAGTAAAGAGGTCACAACGACGCAGTCGCGTTCCGGATGGGAGAGCTCCATGGTGGGAATACTGCAGGAAACAGCGGGGAACAGCTGTACCGGAGACTAACGCCACATCCCTCCCTGGAGTGTCTCACCCTTTAATTTATTTATTTCTTCACCGAGGGTTTGATTGAAATCCAACTAAAATCTAAAAACTAATTACATGTCAGTTTGAAGAAAAAAATTTAATGAAAAAAAACAAGAAACTTCCAAACGCCCACATCGTGATGTTACACAAAACTCGACAGACGGTCTACTCGGGTCCCACAAATCTCCTCCTCCAACATAATGAACTGTAGCTGAATATCAGCTCTAATACTAATCAATCCCTGGAGTCCTATCACTCTCTTAACGGTGGCACTGGCGTGAACTGGAGTAGGGGAAATGAAGACATTCTAATAAGAAAGATGTCATCTCCCGCACTTAATAACATCCTCACATTAACATATCAAATGCTAATTCTATCAAGGAAGGATAAGACGGCAGCTTTTCTTTCTTTTTTTTTTTAATCTCTGGGGGGACATTTTTTCGACTTTGAGGAAATCAAAAGCCGGAGCGAGACGGAAAAATATTCCCTTTTTATTATTCAACAGAAGTTACTGATAGCATCTTATCTCAGTCGGGTCCTCTGTCGTACGGGAGTCAGGAAGGGCTTCGAGGAAAGGCAGACGTTATGTTCACAAACATGCAACATCATGCATGAACTCACACACGCAAGCAAGGAAAGACAAACACGCCCTGCTAAATCCAATTAACCTCCTGCTCTGATTTCCTCGATATATCTTTGCGCCCCCCCCCCCCGCCGGTCTTGGAACACCAGACCTTCCCGCCATTTCATTAGTATACAAACACACACACTTCCTTCTCCTCTGCTTTTCCACAGTTGTAACCCAATCACAAGCCTGCAAAATGCACCTCAAATAATACAATCGGCCAATCACCGTTCTTCTTGCAAAGGCCCATGTCACATGACTACCCGCGCGTTCGCTTGCAGTTAGCGCTGTCATTTGGCACTAATGTTATTCCAGTGGATATTTTTTTTCCCATTTAATGTGATTTGGGAAGTCAGAGCTCAGACTTCCACAAGTCTAGCACTAAACCCCTGGTGGACTAGGCTAATCAGTTTCCAGCGTTTCTGCGGGAGACAATGATCCCAGAGTTAGCGCTGGCTAATGACAAGCTAACGCAATTAGCCCAGCCTCCCTGGAGGATTGCTCCAAGCCAGAGCCGTATTTTGCTCCACCTCCTGCAGTCTCCTCATCCACTTTCCCTACATTACTATGGAGTATAATGGCCTCTTATTAAGAAGACAGATGGAACACAGACGGAGAGGGATTCTGCACTTCTTGAGTTACATACATATGCGTTGGATATGCGCTACATCCCCGGCTGCTCTGATGTTTAATACTTCCTTCTCTCTCAACCATTCCTTTCGCTGTAAGGTGTGGCTGTAATTTGTATTTAGAGCGCAGCTTAGCACTATCAGAATGATGGATACATATATATATATATATATATATATATATATACACATACTCCTGAGCTGTAAGGCACTATATGAAGAAAACCTTGTTTATATTTCTAGGCTACAACACACCAGGATGAATGGCTCGCAGCTCGCAATAAAAAAAGACAAAGTACGCAAATGTTTTTGAACACCAATGTGAACCCATTTTGCACATAATTTTATCTTATAGCTGACTTATCAATGTACAAAATGCTACATAAATGACAAAAGTGGTACAATTTGATGAACTCCTTTGATTCGGGTCTGGCTGAAGACACAGTTCAACTTGGGGAAATTAAAAGCGGGCAAGAAAAGCCCCCCCCCCCTGCCACCATCACCATGGGTTCAAGGCTTATCAGAGAACCACATCTTCAACAGCAGCAAATGGGTCGGACTAAATTGGTTGTGATTGAAAGCGCTATGTTAGAATGCGGGTAGAATAATTCAATAGCGAGTACAGCGGTCCACATTGACTTCTGGCATTAAATGAATGGATCATACAAAGGAAGACAATATACATCTTAAAAGAAAAACTGCTTGGCTCCAAAAAAAAAGATTGTTCAATAGTATAATTATACATAAGATGCAAGATAATTTAAGGATTAGAGGTCAGAGTAAATAATTTAAATATTGGCATGTAATTGAGAGCCTTCAAACTTGCTTTGGACTGATTATATCTCAACTTACTTGAACTTGGCATTCACTTGATCAGCAGCTTTGTGGTAGTTCTCTGTGGTGACCTTGTAGAGCTGAGCACTCTGTAGAGAGATGGAAAGGAAAAACCAGTGAGCGAGACCAATGCATAAAGTGACTGTAATCTCTCAGATGTAAAAACAAGCATCAATCCAATTAATTCACATTTTCTCCACTTTCAGGTTACAGCTATTTAGTCATTGGACAACATTTCAGCAAAGTGACACCTCTTAGCAGTTCCGAACTGATATAATACACCACAGTGCAGTGAGCCTACACAACCCAGGCTCATGCACCGCCCACTTATACGCCATTAAAACTTAATGGACTGGGATATTAAGGCCATTGCTCTATTACCAGTTGGGCTTATTGTCCCCAACATGAGGGCAAACTTGCTATAACATGTAAAAATGATGAGTATGTCTTTAGATATAAAGTATGCAAGGATGATAAATGATTCTCTTTTGTTTTGTGTGCTTTTTCTGAGGTTGTGCATCGCGTTTGCCTCTTGGTTTGAGTGCCTTTTCCTGCCACAGAGGACTGCTGTAATAACAGGAGGCAATCCTGTAAGGTCAGAGGGTCGCGAGTTGACAGTGTGCAGTCCAATCCTCAAGTGACCCATAGTAAATGAAGCCTGAGTCGGCCCCCTCAACTTGTATTATCTCTTCCAACACGTTGCCTTGATCCTATTGTATTTATATGACTAGGAAAATACATTTGTGTTAGCCTTTAAATGCAGTTCCGCACATTTATGGTCAAAAAAGGGCAAGAAGTTGTAAAATGGTGTTCAAAACCATAAGCAGTGAGATAATAAAACAAAAAATTAAATAAGATAGTTTTAAAGCATTTTCATAAAGACTTTTTAGGGTTAAAAAAAAGAAGTAATTCTTAAAATTTGCTCCAGCAAGATCCATACATTGTTGTAAGCTGACTAATTACATGTCTTAACCAAGATCCAGCAACTTAATTGACCACCAAACACAATATAATTGTGAATTAATTATGCTGGTTGTGCTGGTAAAGTGATAAATGAAGGCTATTGGCTCCATCTGCCCTAACAACCTCCTGGCAGGGAGGACATTCATCATAGTTCAGCAGTGATTGATTGGAATGAACTGCGCTGTTGAAAACATCAATAGTCACGGGTTGTAGAGCTAAAAGAAGATGGGACATGACAATGCTGCCAAAAGGTTGACACAGATTTGATGCCTCTTCATTTAGTCTGAGGGGCTTGCAATGGATTCAGAGTGAACCTAACCTTGACTGAAACCAACCTAGCTTACCGACAAACCGTAATCACATACATTTACATCCTTTTGCTATGACAACTTTAATAAATGCAGTTTATTTTCTTTGATCAGTCTTGAAAGATCTGCAGTCTGCATTGCGCCACATTTGATTGCCTGGAAACGATTTATGTCTACGTCGAGTCGAATGAGGCACCTTTTACGCTTGTTACACCTTCAGAGAATCGGGCAGTGTGTGCACTGTTGCCCCTAACAATAAAGCAATCAAATTCAAGATGGGGGGGGGGAAGTACCGGTCTGAATACTCTACCGGCCTACGGCAGTTGCCCCGGAGGCAGATATAATTTTACAAGTCAAACAATTTAAAGACGTACACCCAAAGTTTAAGCGTCAACTTGTAAGCTCATGCTGTATCTGTGCCCTCTTGGCCTCGAATCAAATGGTTTTCAGGGTAGACAAAGAAACTGTCAAGAACTCGGGAAAAGGACTTAAAAGAAAAGCTTATGCACAGATAAAGAAGGCTAATAAAAAGAGATTTTCATGCTGCTAAGCAGGCAAGAATGAGACTTTTCCCGAATGCTGCGATTGAGCCATTGGAAGAGAAAAATAAAGTCAGACAGAGCTGGTTTTGAGTCTCTGTCTAGAATACCAAGTATGAGGTAATACTACCTGGCTAAATGGCATATCTGGCACTAATCAGCACACTGATCCACCAGGGAGGACAAAAGGTAATGCGTGACAATGATTGCAGGACCACTTGTGATACATGTACACACAATCATTCATGCTGACACTTTCACAAACAAGGTATACACACACACACACGGGTTTATCCGTGGCCATGCTGGCAGAAGCATGTACACACACCTTGTTTGCAAGACAAAGGCGAGCGCGCACGCACGTGCACGCACAGCCAGGAGGAGTGTAATTCATGTGATTGCAGAGTGGTCTCAAATTGTAATTTCCAGCTGCTGCCCCGACTGATTCAAGAGTAGCACTGACCCTTTTTTTTTTTTTTTTTAGACCAGTGATGAGAGCCCGCTTTTGGGTTGTTTGAAGCAAAACGCAACCTTTCTCTAGTTTCTCAAAAAGATGATTGCTGTCGACCAATTTGTTTTTTTGGAAATAGAATATACCCGATGTGCCCTCAAGTACCTACCTCAAAAAAAGTATAACTGTTTATTTGCTTTTTTACTCAATTTGCTTTCCACAAGGTTTTTAACTCATCAGGAGCCACACAAATACTGGTAGGGGGTGTCATAGACAGATTAAGTCATTACGGCTAATGCACTGCAGTGATTTGGAGAAGATAAAAGCTGCGCCACAACACAGGCTCAGTCAATTTAGAGTGCGAACCTCCAAGTTTTTAATGAATGAAACAAATAACTCCCTGTACTGATTGCTTCTTTCTCTTATCTGCTGCTGAGCAGGAGGGCCGACACGGGGAAGAACCCCACCATGGCAAACATTAAGGTTCTGCAGCTGTAGACAAAATGAGACTTCTGCTGTGCAACTCCCTGCAGCAAGCCGCGGAGAGCAAGGAAGCTGCTAAATTGCTATCAAGCCTATCTTGCAAGCAGAGAATGGGCCGAGCATTGACTAAGATTTGCCATAAGGAGAGAAAGACAACTTCCAAGGGTTGGGGCGCACAGATTAGAGAGCCAAAATTGTCCATTTTTGCAATTAACTCATTAAAAGGACTTTTTGGAAAAAGAAAAATACAACATATATACTTAGATTTGTATGCAAGTGTTCAGACATGAATTCCAATCATGCGCAATCTGCTTGCTTATCCCAGGGTACGGAATAATTTCATCCTGTGCAGTATTACAGCTGCTTTTAAAAGTAAATTAATGTGCTGCTCGTTTGTTGTGAAATCACAAATCCTTGAAAACACTTCTGTTTAAATCTCCATGAATCCCATCATGTGGCAGCAACCAGCCTCAGACACAATAACCTCCTTGGCGAAGGTAATAATTCAACACTACAGCCCACTGTCATGTCTTCACTCCGGATTATTGTGTCTCCTGTTATATAACTTGCAGAGACGGGGACAGACGAATGATTGCTTCATGGTGAAAGAAAGCGGTTTTCAATATTCAGAATGTCTTTTATTTTAACACAACAGAAGCTAAATGTATACTATGAGATTTTGGCTACAGACAGAGACAAAGGGCAAAATAAAATAACAGCCAGAGTGAAAGATGAAGATGGGAAGTCAGAGACAGACATAAAGATAGAAGGTATGTTTTTTTTCTCATTTCTATCTCCCTGCATTCCTTCCTTTCACAGTTCTGTGGAACTTTGCTATGAGCCGGATATTGCCGCAGTGATTATCCACCTCTGGAGACCAGAAAAATCCAATTCCATTGACATAAAAAGGCAATAATAATAAAAATAGCAAATGAAAAATAGGAAATTCTCTAAAAAAAAAATGAAACTTGAACCAAAAATCCACACTCAATGAAAACTGAAAAAAGAAAGATTTAGAGTGACATAAGTGGCAGGGAATTAAGGCTGGAACAGAAAGGGGGGGGGGGGGGGTGCACTGCCAAGTTGATTGTTAAATATGAGATTGTTTTACAGCAGGGCAGGTATTGAGTGAAAATGTAATAAATATATAGATATTGTTTTTGGGGGCTATTTGGTAGCTGTGGACCCAATGAACAGCAGCAGAGGCAGCAGGCTGAGCTGCCTGCGAGCCTGGTGATGGCCTGTCACTGGAAGCCCCACTGATGAATGGCTATATTGGATTGAAACAGACGTGTAATATATATCAGACTCATATTCGCTCCCTTTCTTTCTTTTGGTGACCCTTTCTGCTGATGTGTAGAGCTTGGTGGGGGAGATCTGGGGAGGACCGCTCGGACAAAGAACAAGATTGCCAATACTTTTATTTTCAGCGGTCAAATGGACTCTCCGAGTTTGTAACCAAAGAAAAGAGAGAAAAAAACCTCACGCAAATGTGGATTACGCAGCACTGAGAAGTCTCTTTCCACATATTGTAACTCTCTTATTTGGGTAAAGACAAAAAGGGAAGGAATTTGAATAAAAGGGAAATCCGACTGGAACAAGTAAAAATGTATTACTAATGCGGTCCAAACAAACCTTACCACCTACGGAGTCAGAAAACATGCAACGTGCCCGTCTCTCTGAGCCTCGGCTGCACCCAGGACCACACACACGCCGTCACAGGAAACACACACATGGCCGCCGCTGCTATTGTATTTTCTCTTTGCAGGCCATTAATTCTGCCTCAATTTGCAAATTGAAATGGTGTCGTTTGCGTACACATTTCAAGGACCAAGTGCTTGTGAAATCTAATTAATTTATCATTTCATTCCTGTGCACAAATCAATAAACCAGCGTGCACACACTGCTCATTTTCACAGACCGCGATGCTTCTTCCTTTCACTCTCACCTTTAGGTTTTATTTTACTATCCTTTTTTTTAGCTTTTGTCCATCTTATCTTTTTACCACGTTTGAGTCTTTCTCTCTTATCCTCTCTCTCTGATGAAATGTCACTTTACGAGACAATAAATAAAGTGACACTAGTATTTAACTGATATTTCTCTTGTGTCTTTAGTAGAGTATTCCCTCCTTTTGCTGTCCGTCCATCTATCCCTCCCACTCCCATCCCCTCTCTCCTTCCTTCTGAGGTGTGGAGGCGATTTGTTGACACTTTGATCTAAGGAATATTGACCGGAGGCCAACATGCCTGACGGATTGCCAGCGCCTAAGGTCGATAATGCCTGTGTTAGATGGGAGTCGTCACCTCCACAGTCAGTGCTCACATTCGCTCCAGTACAGAGCGATGCAGTGGAGCTACACCATCAGTGATGGAACAATCCAAGAGAGGAGCTCAGCTATACAAAACCCATCCCTCAGGTTCAAGAGCAACGCAAGAAGTCGCCAAGATCCGCTTCCATTTTCGACTTTTCTCAAGCCAATGAACGACTAATGAAAGTCAATATTTTGTTTTTCTCTAGGAAATTATCCGATCAAATCAAACACTCCCCCTGGACGTCAGGAAATGGAGTTCTCTTGTCTAAGCAACCGAAATCAATGTCTATCACCCCTCATTACTAACTGGTTTGGGCTTATTTATCTCCAGTGGAGGAACACACATCTGATTTCTTAACAAATGCAGCAGATTGACACGAAAAATATTACGGTAAAAAAATATGAAGAAATTACAAAGTAATTATTTGCAGAACACACAGGAATGACAGAATGTGAGATCTGAGTCATTTAGATAAAGACTGACTAACACAAAGATGCTCCTGAGATCCGAGTACTTGACTCATTGACTATATCACACTTTGTGATGCCGGCTTATACGGCTTTCTAAGGAACGCCTTTGGATAAGAATCAACATGCCTCTCTCTCTTCCACAATAATATCTAGAAATTCGCATTTGGGCATCTTACTTTTTTTGCACCTTTGGAAGGAGAGAATCCTCCATCCCAGTGTGAAGGTACCATTTCAGCGAATCACCAGGGGCACACTGTCTGACCTTCCTAAACCACACTTATGATTCGAGAGCGGCATGAATCCATCCAGTTTAACACCTAAACAGGGCGTTTGACCCCGATTCCCTTGTCTTGCAGGCATCTCTCACTGGGCCGGTCGGCATGTGCCAAACTGCCCGCCCCCCCGCCCCCCCTTCCCCGGACCATTTATATGACAAGCAACATCAGGGCAGTATCATTTCTGGGGACAACAATGAATAAGATGTAACCTTTCTATCCTTCAAACGCTGCTGGGATGGGGTGTAGAATTAGAATTGGAGGAAAGGAGCAGAAGAAGGTCTATTACCGAAAGGTGAAAAATGAAGTGAACCGTTTGTGTGCAGAGAGGCTGAGGCATGCGAAAAGAATAAAAGCAATTGTACCCCGGTTGAGCCCAGTGGTGTCCAAGCCCATGCCGTATTGCTGGCTGAATTGTGAGCATAAATCTGTGTGCACTTGTTTGTGTTTGCACTGTTATCAGCATGCATTATACATTTACAGAGGTGCGCTATGAAGACATTTCTCCGGGGCAAAAACCAGAGCTGCAATGCATGATGTACTGTATTGTTCTTGAAGGTTGCAGTGATGTCCACCCAGCTCTGCGACAGAATGCTGCAGCATTTAGTCCTCACTTCGTCTTCTGCTGCAAAATGCAGATTATTGAATCGTCCATCTTGGGATGACTCACGTCTTTTTGTTCTTTGAATTTCGCTTGTCCTATTATCGTGCGTTAATGTGAAGAGAAATACACTTGTTTCGTTTGGTCGGCGTAAAAATAATTCCGCCTAATGCTGAGCAACCGTAGCACCCTGCTGGGCAATTTCTCCGTTCCAAGTTCGTTAATAAGCAAAATTGTGAATCCAACGAGTGCTTCTTCTCCATTTCTAGCTGAGAATTCAGCTAAACGAAGGGCTGTAAAAGGGCTGAAACTATGGAAATAGGTTTTATGACACAATCATATAGCCGGTATCCACCAACAGGCATCTCTGGAGTTGGACAACGGTGCAAACGGTCACTCACCCTCTCCTCCAGCCGGGCCAGCTGCTCTCTGTAGAAAGCATCCTGCTTCTCCAAGTTTTCTGCTTTGCTCTGCAGCTGCTTGGCCTAAACACACAGACACACACACACACACACACATCCAAAAATATGTGTAACACAGGCAACACATAAACACACACATACAAATGAGAAAACAAATCAAATGCACATTAACAACAGAAACTTTATAACAGCATACTATATACACACACACCAGAACTGCTCATTCTAAAATAGGTTTCAAATGTGCTGCTCACGCACACACAGAGGTCCTGGTGAGTTTTGCACGGACATGAAAACGTGCACATGAATGTGTGTCAAAGTGAGGATGCCTTCGCGCCACCAGACCAAAGAGGATAATATCAGTCGTCACTGCAAAGCGGCACCGAGGTCAGACCCGTATGTTAGCTGTGACCTTCACTCAACATTTGGCCAATTCTCTCAGTGGCACACTAAAGTCACGATGAAGACTCCGTGCTTACCTTTCTAACTATTTCCTGAATTAGGGGAGCATAAAAAGCAGCGAGAAGAAAAAAACATCAAGTGTAAAGAGGCAGTGATTCATACACAAGCTTCTTCAAAGTGACATTTGGAAAGGTTTAGTAATCAGAGGCAAGAGGTGAAGCCGCTTGGCTTCAACACTCACACTTGATCTTCTCGATCGCATCTCTCATGAGTGCGCACACACACACACACACACACCTGGACAAAATGACAGCAAATCAATTTTTGCATGCACATTATAGTGAAGCTCAAAGACAAAAACACACACACACACACACACACACACACACACACACCACCAGCAGCCGGGGCGGAGAAGCCTTCAAGTTATTTGGGAACTGCAGGATGCTGAAGGAGACGGACCGGATTTGGGTGAAAATACAACATACGGAGAAGAAATGAAAAACGTCCCCCCCCCCCATCTAATCTGTAATACAGCGATAGCCATCTGTGTTTGGCTACTCAAAGCACTGCAGGCAGAGCCGTGTGCTCTTTGCATTGTAATGAGGAGCAGTGGCGAGTGTCACCGATGGGCTGTCCTCACATGAGATGGGCGAGGCTCAAGGTGGATCCTTAAGATTACAGTCTCTGATTCTATCCTGACCAAAAGTAAAATGTTGTCAAAATCTCTCTTTGACCTTGTGAATATAAAAACGAATTCTAGATATCATTATCATTCACCTGATTGACAGTGATTATCGATGTCCGGCATGCCCACAAAAAGGTGGATAATATGGATGATGGGATGAAGGAGGGGGGGGTCAGGGTCCTGTCGTAAGCATTTAAAAACTCAAGCCATGCTTCCGAGGCGGCATCCGAAGACTTTGCACAGACAGACGAAAGATGCGCGCAAACGCCGAGACACAAACAACGGCTCAGACGCTGAGCTGAAACGCACACATGGGCGCACAAATCCGCACAAGAACACACGGGCCCGAGCAGCTGTGCAGACAGAGAGCGGGCGGAGAGATAAATGCGCGCCGAAGGCGAGACGGAGGGGTTATCAACGCAGACGAGAGGTCGGAACAGGGATTTCCTTTCCTTCTTCTGTGGTTTTTAATGTTCACATGTTTGCATACATGCAGCCGCGGAGATGTTGTACATATATGCCGGGGGTTTGGCTTCCCATTTGCTTACACGCACACACACACCATCAGGATTACTTCCGACCGATTAACCCCATTCAGCCGACTTTAAAGATAATCTAATCATACTAAAGGCCAAACAATAGAGCGGACTTCACCACTGCCCTTCTCCTAATAAAGAGGCGGTCATGGGTGGGTGGGGGCCGAAAGATGAGTTACGGGTAATGGGTGGGGGGTAGAATTGAAAATAAAGAACAAGGAGATAAGAGACAAAGAGAGCAAGATGACATTAAAAAGTTATTTATCATTGGAGGTGTCAAGAATGGCAAAGGTGCACGTCGGGTGGGACGAGAAGCGCTCGGGGCCACGCGGGGAATCTTTTTCAATAAGGAAGAGGATAAAGTGGGAAAATACGGACACATGAAACTTTTCAAGACTTGTCCCAAATGAGTGAAACCTGACTTCCACTCCATCACAAAATTGAAAACTTTGCAAAGACCAGAGGATGATGTAATTAATTTGGAATGAGCAAGTTCCCCTGATTCAGGCTTACTCCCATGACACGGTAAAAAACACACACACTCACTGTTAGCACCCTGTCGCTAGGCCAGACCGGGCTCATAGCAGCGTAGAAAAAAACTCATAATATGAAGAGCAAACTTTAACATTCCCCCCAGTGCCCCCCTCCCCCCCCCTCGTCTCTCATTAAGTACAGTAGCACAATGGCCGAGGGTGACAGGCGCCTGAGAGTGAAACCACGGCGGTCAGATTAAACGGATCATTTAGGCGAGGTAAACGCCACTGTGAATATCAATTAGCCAGCGCCTGAATAATTAAGGGCAACCGTGTTTTTTAATTAGCCGACTGCCGCAGTTTGAGCTGGGAGCGAGGGCAGGGGAGCGGAGGGAGAGGACAGCAGGAGAGGAGGATGGAAGAGGGATGAATCCAGGCGGATTTTGCCGAGTCAGGCTCCACACCCACCAACTGTTCACGCTGCTGCCATACATTCGCGCTTCTTTGTCCAGTTTCTCGTGCGGTTCATGCTACACGGCGTGGGCATCTACTACACTGCATACAGGCAGTCATACAACGGCATCGCGTTATGCTATCCAGCTCGCCCGTTTGAAGGTCAAAATCTATTTAACTGCAGCCACTGATTGGCTCCATTAACTTAACCTCGCCGTTATTGCCATCGCTCTCACGAAATGGTCCCGTAACCTTGCCGACGTACTTATTCTAACACAAATCATGAACTTCATCCAGGATGTTTGGGTACTTGAATGTTAAGATCTCATAAAGCCGATTTTGGGGGAGGGGGGGGGGGGGGGAAGTCAAATGGTGTCATTCTGCCAATAGGGATGACGTATCAACAAAAGCATTCGAGAAGGTTAATCGGTCATTAAATTTGGAGGACTTGATTAGATCAGAAGTAGACAGACTAAAGTTCATAGACTGATGTTCACATGACGACGGGTGTACCATGAACCATCGTTGCAGGTCGGTCAGTGCGTTTCGTTTACAGCAGACTCTTCCTAGATGGCATGAAAGTCTGAAAAACCTGACGTCACTTTGTGGTTAGAAAATATATTTTGCGTCTTTCTTATCCCGTTTATCATCCTTTACAAGTCTCAAGGAGTCCTGCGCAGGAAAAATAACGCATAATACAGTTTTCATTTCACACCTCAGTGGCGTGGACCACCGTGTTGTATAAGGTCACTCACTGCTGCGCTGTATAACCGCCACATGCTTAGAAATCACACGAGATGGAAATGCTGCCACAAATTAAATCTCATCACACTAACTTACAGCAACTCATCCATAAACTCGGACTCTTTTGTCTTCCCCCTGCCACCATCAGCCCAGGCCGGATTCCACCCCATGTCCACAAGCAGCATCATAATCAATGCTTCCCCACGTTATCCGACGGCGTGCTGCAGGATGGCGGCTTTCAGTCCCATCTATCAAAGACCTGGACGACAGGCCCGTCTGGCTCTGGTGTTCTCTGACAGACACGGAGTCGGGGGGGGGGGGTCAAAGGGTAGCAAAAATATGACCGTGCCGCAGTGTTAATTGGCATCGCGGAGGGTTTTGGGCGGGAGGTGAGAGATGGATTGAAGTAAGGGAGGGGAAGTTCGTGGGGTAGAGGAGATGAGACGGGTCGGTACGTGAATAGAATATGGGTGATGAGAAAGTGAGAGGATGGACTTTACAGCGGTTTGACAGCGGTTGGGAGAATGTTCATATTCCGCTTAGAGACTATCTACACACTTTTTGAAGACACAAACACACACACACACACACACCCTCTCTCTCGCAACCGTTTCAGACACACACACACTAGCCTCACTGTAAATCTCGACACCGACAGTAAACGCTGTTAAACTCATCGTAAGTGCCATCGCCGGCAGATCAAATCTTAGTGCTGGAGTGTAAAAGGATATCACATAACCCAGACCTTACTGGTAGCATTATACATTACCCTTTAAAAGTCACTAATAAAACACAAGGCCTGGTAACGGCAGCTATAAAAGTCCATTGGAAGCCATTCACTCTGGCTTGTTAATTAGCATCGTGAGTTTTTTTACTGAGCGGCAGAAACACTTAGCATGCTATTAGTCTCCAAGGGAGGTGTGAGGCTTATCGGCAATATAATGGCATCAGAAAAATCACGATCACTAAATGGGGCTTAACCTTGACTGATAGCGCTACACACTGCCAAACAATTATTCACACGCATTCTGATGGCGGAGAAAAACGGCACTATTAATTATCAACATGCGACACGGTTCAGCGTCTTGTTGCCAGCCTCGGACTTGTTTGATGAACCTCAACTGGAATTATGTCCTTCAATTAAATAGATGTTGATGCTGATGGTAAGACCTCCCCCAAAAAAGAAAAAGAGATCAGTCAAGTTGGTGTTTGACGGTTCACTCTAGACAGCGAAATAAATTATGGGGGGGGGGGGGGGGTTTACTTGCAACATTGGCTGGAGGCCGATTGTGAATCAGTTACATTTCCGTTGATGTGAAAGTCAGATCTACTGTCATTACTTGAGACACTCGCATATGTTAGGAAACTTGGGTAACTTGATTCAACCTTTGATAATAAACAACCTAACGTACGGTTTATCCTGGTGCAAAAGAAAACAAGACGACTAAGCCACAGAGGGAGCAGACAGAATTGCTTCCCCTTTGGGATTTCTTAGCCTGGTGAGTAAATGACCTGATGACCTCGCAGGTCAAAAAGGGCTGACCCTGACCAGGACAGAGGCCAAAAAGCCAGGACATGGACCTAAAAGGCCATGAGGTGTAGGTGGGTGATGTGGGTGTCTTAATGCTTGTGCATCTGTCTTATCTTCTGGCTGTTTAAATGAAGTGTCCTTGTGGTGTCTGTGTGTTGCTGACTGGACAGGGAGGGGGGGGTCAAAGGAGGACGTCTGAACCAGCTGCCGCTATTGATAAGGGTGTCAACCCAGAAACACATCACATCCCCTTTTGTATTTCTTCCAAACCTGTAGAAGTTTTAATAGGTATTCATGCATTTTAGAGAAGGGTGAAAACTATATGATCTTATCCCTGCATTGAATAAAGTCAACCGGACTTGCTGGTTCACTACCAGACAGATATGATCTTATCAAAACCGGCTTCACTTAACATTCCTCCAGCAAAAGTTAACGGGACCGGTGAACTCACAAAGCATGAAAGCTTGCTCGAAACATGAAAAATGACTTTTCTTTCTTCTCCTGGACACTTTGTTGGAGAGCCCCAACCACCACCACCACCACCACTCCCCTATCAGCTCCTTTGCTGAGGGACAGCAACAACATCTGCTGGCTCAGGGATTGATTAATTGGCTTATCAGGCGCCTGCAGTGCAAACTGATTGATTGATCTTCTTGCGGTTCAAGTTGCCTTTATCTACAGCCCTGGGGAGCAAAGCTCTGGAGGTCCCAAGTCATCTGTCATGTCCAACACACTGGGAAGATGAAGGAGTGATGAAGAGCTGTGGGTTCATTACGGAGGTGTGTGCGTGCTGGGGGTAAGGCACGTAAGGCAAAGAAAATTATGGACAAATGTAGAAGTACAAGGAAGGCGGAACATGGTGCCAACAAAATGGGGACAATCCTGTGTAAGAAACCGTACAGGATCCGTAGAGGACAGCGTGAATGACCTGAGAGTGAAGAGAAGCGTACCGTCTTTTGTTGAGATGTCCCTCCTACTAAAGTTCTCAACTTGCAGAGATGGCACTGTTTTTATTCCTAAAATGGATTAGATTTCTGTTTAAAGTTGGAGTTTTAGTGCTGTTTGGGATTGGCTTATCTCCTAATTGGAGCTCGCAGCATTGTTTTGAAAAGCGCTTTGTGAATCAATACGTCTCTTTCCATGCGCCTCTATTAACGCGCTTGTCTGCTTTCCATTCTCTCACTGCCCCTACATCTCATCCAGATTCTCAGCAGCTCGTGGCCTTTTTGACGTGCCCCCCTCATTTCCCCCTCTCCATAAACGATGTTTAAGTTCTTTCTATAGAACCGCATTAATACCGCTGTCAGAACGAGAAGGAAAATAAAGAAAGACCAAGAAAAGGGAAAAGGATTAGCTCAGAAGAAAATACAGAACAATGCATTGGATGCGTCAGATTACACATCCGATATATCCACTTTACTGAGCCACACACACACGTGAAATATCTGGCCAATGAAACCTCAGCTAAGCAAAACTTTTCTTGCTAATACAGCAGGTTGTGGCTTTTAAAATCCAAGCTGCATCCCCCTTGACAAAGTTTTAGAAGTGAACAAAAATGTCAACTTGAAGACACGTGAGGTTTTTTTTATACAGTAAGGACACATCCCAATATCACTGGAAACAATAGGCAGCTTCTGATAAGACTCTTGTTATCTGATTTGTCTTGATGTAACAATTAAATTATTGTCTATAGACCAAAGGATTGGAGAACAAACAAATGAATACCATCTACAGAACCAATAAATAGGCAGTCAGATTTAAGCTATAGAATGCATAAGACTTTTGTCCTTCGCACAAAGTCCACCGGTGAACACATCACATAACGTTAAAGTGTAGGTAAATGATTTCCATTCGTACGAAGAAAAGTGCATTCGTTTCCTAGAGAATTGTGAAAAAGCTTTTTTTTTTAGAATGATCAGAACAAAATGAGGATGAAAACATCCATAAATACATTCAGGCCAAGGCCATAAATTTAATGTTCAAGGCATCTCATCAAAGAGAAGCTTGCCTGACACTAGCACCCATCCATCAACTGAAGCGCTGCTGTATATCCCAGCCCCTCGCCAGTGCTAATTAGCTGACGGGGTAAAGGGTCTGGTACAGAGTGCCAACCACAGGCCCTGCCAACTACAGCCTGACCCGCCATCTAACCCCCCCCCAACACTTGCACAGTGAGCAGGGTTCAGGCACGGCCGGCGAAAGTAAAAGGACAATTGAGTGAACACCCTCCAAGATACGTGAGAGAGCGAGAGCAAAGACAAGAAGAATTGACACATGCATGTACGGAAACGCTGTCAGTCGGAAGCAATCGAGAAGGCAGCGGCCCGGACAGAATACCTGTTCATTTAAGGCCGACCTCTCACAGCACGCCAGCGCTTCATTATATCATATCTACTGAGCAAACATGGACAAAACCTCTACCACACACACTAGCACCGGCAGAGAAAGGCTTGACGTTTCCAGAAGGCAATTAGTGCATCAGGAAATGAGGAAAATAAGCTTCCAATTGTCACGTTGTCAGTTTGCGCACTTTCAGTCGCTTTAACAAGTCATCACAGAGTCCTCTCCTCACCGATTACTGTCTGCTATTTAGAGCTGTAATTGTGCCCCCCCCCCCCCCCCCCCGACCCAGACTCCACCACCACACTCCAGGGCAGTCAACGAAATTGTGATAATGCTGGAGAGATGAACAGATTAAGCTAAATTTGTGCGTAAACTCAAAAGTAAGACAGTTAAATTAAAAGCTGCGATGCAAAAGAAGCCACAGGATAGAAATAGGAGACTCTCAGTATGCAATTAACAAAACACAACCAGCGATTGACACCCCATCACCCTAATCCCTTCCATAACGTATCTGCAGAGCACACTAAAAAACACAACAGCTCTCTTAAATCCAGTTACATCAAGCCTGAAGTCAGTGCCTCGCACAGCAGCTCGGAGAAATGGAGCCAAACAGGGGATGCAATTCGGCGAGCCGAGCAAAATCCGAAAATAAATACGTAAATCCCTGCGCACCCCGACTTCCTCTCATTTAATAGTAGAAGACACGAGGACCTCTCCTCCTTAACTTCATTACACTCTGATGTGGAAACAAAGGATAATAACTTCAGAGAAACCGATTTTAAAAAAAAGGCACTAATTCTAAAATGCAGCAAGTTTCCTTTCATAGCTTGGAAATTAAATTGTCGCCGGATCATCAGCCAGGCGCAGTGAGCCGTATTTAAAGTGCAACAGAGCGCAACAGAAATACACGAGGTTCCCCCCAAAAGAGAGGAAAAAACCCAGACATCTGCTATTTTAGACGGGTGGAGTTGAGAGGAGCACAGGGTGAGCAGATGGGACTTTTAAAATGCTAAGCTTTACCTGAAGTCATTTTTAAGCAAGCCGAGCATCAAATAGAACTCAGTTCAAGGGAAGAGTCGCCCTGGATTTTCCTCCAGGAGTTCTGACAGGATGGACGCGAGTGTGTGTGTGTGTGTGTGTGTGCGTGTGTCAAACAAACATACATGCTGCATTATCTGTTGCTTTGAAAGCAGAGATAGTGGAAAAAACACATTTGCTGTGTGTGTGTGTGTGTGTGTGCGTGTGAACCTGCATGAGTGAAAGACAAATGAAAACAGAGGGAGCAACAAAAGCATGAAAAATTGCAGGGTTGATCGGTGGAACATGGACCCACCGACTCATCTTCGGTTCTGTCTGTTTGAAGTCAGACAGGTTCCACTAGAAGGAAACAGACCCCCCCCCCCCCCCCCACAGACACACACCTAATCTCTCTGTACGATAAAAGAGTCCAGATATGTAGTGTTGGTGTTTGGTGCTGCTTTAGATGTTTTCCTTCCAGTATTCCATTTTAAGCTAAGCTAAGAGCATGTCTGCAAGGAAAACCAGCACATTAAGACTGGTTTTAATGACTGTACAGTATTATGCCATTCCTCCATGTTATACTCTATGTTGGCTTAAGATCCCGTAAAAAAAGCAAAAGAAGCAAATGTAATTTCTGAATGTTTTAGTTGTCAACAGCAGAGAGAAGCATCGCCGCCAGGTAGACCAAACGCAGGCTGCTGCTGTACGGAGGTCTAAAAGATTGATGACTCAGGATTTGATTGAAAAGTTCGCCCCGGGGGTCGGAGCCGGTGTCTGGGCGAAACACTGCGACCAGTGATTGATTGGCCAACGGGCCCCTTCGGTTCCGCAGGGAGCCGAGATGTTGGGAAGGTGGGAGAGTCACGTTTGATTAAAACGCATGAAGGCATGGAATAAAAGCATCACCTGAACCATTCATGCAAGTATTAGCCTATTAAAATTCATTTGTGGATTGAGTTTCATTTATTTGCGGCTCATTCATTCATACACTGATCTTTCTAGCTTTGTCTTCAAAGTGGCTCCTTGAGGCCATCTTGACCATTGAAAGCCAAAAATCAAGCAGTTTATTCATACTTATCCAGAAATGATTGGTTTTATGAATTTATAACTCAAGGAAAGTAAAATTAAAAGATTAGCCGTGATACTGGGGTCTCGCAAAATAAGCTTTTCCTCTTTCTCTAGGCAAGCGTGCACAAAAAAAAAATAACATTATAAATCTATGGCTCGTGAAAGGCTTAAAAGTTCCAACAGCCTTTGGGTCTGCGTGTTTTTGTCCCCAGATGGTCGACCACAGGACCCCCCCATCCCTGAGTGGCAGAACATGGGCGAGCACTGACACCGAGCGTGTTCCATCAGACAACAGAACCCCAGGAAGCCAACAGCAATGACAACACACACACACACACACACACACACACACACAAGTGACTGGTGCTGGAAACCGCCTGAAGGACAAGCAACCCCCACCAGGGGGCCTTGGATATACTTGACACCTTCATAATACACCTATTTTACATAATCTAATGACTATTTATGATGTCAAAATAGTTTGCAGCAGGAGAAGATGGACGGAAAGATCGTATGTTCACACCTCATGAGAACAGAACTTCAAAATAATCACAAAATGAAGAGAATCTGGAACAAATATGAATTCTTCCAAGTCGTTGCAGCTCTTCTAGCAACTTATTAAAACAGCAACTGTCATAAATAAAATCACGGCTTAAACCTTTATCTTGATCAATGGTTTGTGGACATAACGGTGGAGTCTATGAGATAATGTGTGAGGTGGCAACAGGTTTATTGTGAAAAGGGGAGCGAACAAATCACATCTGAAAGCTCCATTAGCCACCAGATTATACGCTTAGGACAGCAAACCACAACCTCTCTCTGCAGAGCTCTTTCTCAGCCCATCTATTGACTTCGCCCGGCAATCAGGAACAATTTCACTTCCCAATTATTTACACTTACTTGCATTTACAGGGATGTAAACTTGGGGTTGTTGAAAGCAAATTTAAAAACGTAGCGGGAGGTCTTATTTTGGCTTGGTTAAGTCTCTCGCAGGCAGGTGAAGAGTCAGACAAGAAACAGGGGACACGCATACACACAACTGGAACTCTTAAAAAAACATGTTTTATGTTTCTTCAAAGATGGGTTCACCGTGGGTAGCAGACAATCTCGGAATACGACAAACACGGAGAGAAACGGCAGAGAGGCTGCCTTTTACAAATGGAAAAAAGTCAATTTCCAGTTGAAAAGAGCAGCGGCTCGGCGGAAACGCCTGACTTGCCAATTACATGAGTGGCGCAAACATCACTGCGCCTTCACTGATAACCCGCCGGATTCTATTAAAACGCCGGCTGTCCATAAGAATACTCGAACTGAGTAAATTATCACACACACACGCCTCCCACTATGGCTCTTCTACTACTTTTTTCTCTCAAAGGTGTGTGCTTAAAGGAAGTATAGAGACAAACCAGAAGGAGAATACAAAAGTTAACTAAATGCGTCGCCGCTGGAGTGCTGCCATCTTGAGTTTCAAACACCCGATACTGGCTCCAGGCTCGCCTGAAGGCCATGAGCGAAAGCTTCAAGGTGCCAGGGAAGAACAAAAAAAAAGTACTTTTGCACTGGGCGCTAGCGCTTCAGGATCTTGCAGCAACCGACGTGCACAAGGACTCCTCAGGAGACCCGCGGAAGATCCCGCTCCCGTCTCCATCCCTCAGAAAAAGCAACGCAAAATTATGGAGACGGCTTTCTTTACAGGCGCTGAAAGGACAAACCCGTCACTCCAAGTGTCTGTCTTCATCGCAGTCTCTCTTCCACTCCCCATCCCCCCCCCCCCGCCTTCGAGTGGATCGCCGTTCCAATCGAGGGATTCCTGGTACACGTGTGCCGCCGCGTGAAATCACGTCAACGCTCCTCTCCTCCTCTCCTCCCCCCTCCTCGCCGAGATGATTCATTTTCTTCTATTACGGCGATGAGCGTGTGAAATGAGCTATATAATCAATAGCAAAGGTTTGTAAACAGCGGCTGCACTCCGGGGAAAACGTGCTCCAGTACTCTGCCTGTGTGCGGTAAGGAATGTCACAATTTTTACAAGGTTAATTTATAGGAAATAAAAGCACAGGCTGCCTAGAATGAATGCAGCTTTTATAATGCTGGAGGATGAATGGGAGGACAGACGCAAGAAGATGGAAATACTCGCCTGTAAAAATTGTTCACAGATTACATTTCACACATAAAGTAGTATTGTAAAAAAAGCTTTGAACATTAAAGTTGCCGTGTATTTATGTAATTCTGCACTCATCAGTAAGTCTGGGCAAGGATCCAACAATTGCAGTGTCTGATGCACGTTTGACGCAAGCTCATCTGATACAGCTGAACATGAAATGAGCCGGTTAACATGGACATCCGAGAACAAACTCACGAGGAGCTGAGTACGGCGCTTCTGATCCTCGACGGCGAGCCTCTCTTGTACGATGGCCTGCTGGAGGCTCTCCTGTTTCGAGGCCCGGTCCGCAGACAGGATCCTGGACAGTTCATCCTTGACTTGGGACTGGGCCTCGGCCCGGGCCTGGCCTGCGGTCCGAGCCTTCTCGGATTCCAGCCTGCACAGAGAGTGTACAAAGACAATGCGTCTCATACAGGAAGACTGTAAGCACCACTCACTGTCCTCTCTCCTGCAGCCATCTCTATAATGCATGACTGCCTGCCCACAGTAAGTTATGTTCCCCATAATATGTTGCACTGCGCTGCAGTTTAACACGTCTGTATGTACGGTGAAACAATTTTCTCTTTTCCTTTTATCCTTTCACAATAAAGTAACTTTTTTCTTTCAGCATAAATATTGAGTGGAGCTTTTGTTTCAGACCAGCGTGTTTTACTTAAACATGTGACTGCAATGTTGTATCTCCCGCATAAGTAAAAGCTCACAGTGCTAATGATGCATAGATAAAGATCGCCATTTGAACCAGTCACCAGGTTCTCATAGTTGCCTGGCAACACACTCCCTACTCCACAACAGTGCGCTTGATAAGAGGAGTAACGTCCCTGAAACCCTGAAAGTCTTCCTCTTCCAGGAACCAAACAGTGATGGCAAGGTAAATAAAGACAGGGCAGACGGACTCGAGTGCCTGAGCTGAGTTATGAGCGACTGAATGAAGCAGGCGAGCATCAATAGAAAGATAGCCGTGATGAAAGGAAGGCCGGGTGGTGGATGCCGACTTCATTCCACAGATAGCGGTGCTTAAAATGTGGGAAAGGTTCTGGGAAATTCATGAGCAATGATCTCTATCTCAATGTTTCTGCACTAATACCATTTTTTGAAGACACGACAAAATACGATGGAATATTTTGGGTTTAGGAATCACAGATGTTGAGCTCACCTTGGAGAACCCCCCCCCCCCCCCCCCCTTCAGACTCACTTGCACTCCTTACATGTTACCGGTTTTTCGTTGCACATTTGACCTTTGAAATCAAACCGCTTCCAGACTTGTTGATGTCACTCTCCTTTTTTGGGGGGTTTCATTTTATTTATTTAGATACTTAAATTTAGCCCACGAGGGGGACAATATTTGTCTGCATCTGATCCATCCCTGAGGAGCTGTGGGCTGCCCTTTTTTTTACTTCAAGGACACTTCGACATGATGATTTGGGTGAGGATCAAACCGTCGACCTTCTGATAAGTGCTCTTAACGCTCTTACCACCCGAACCACGGCTGCCCCAGAAACCACCACGGTGCAGCGGTGCCTCAGCGACAGCAAGGCGACTTTTCAAAGACTTCAAAAAGAAACATTACCGGAAACCTTAATGATTATTAACAGAATCATGAAAGGCTGAAAAGTAGGAGTTGTGTGTATTCGTTGGTTTTGCTGTGATTTATTTCGCTTTAATGCAATTAGGATGTTTCGTTTTAAGGTTTGTATAATTTTCAGGTCTTTTTTTGTGCGTCTCCCATCAAGTGTGGTCTCCAGGAGAAACAGTTGCTAACTTGGTGGTGGATAATTGGGATCCTAATGGATAAAGAATAAAGAAAAGTATTGCAATCAATGAAATCTTCTCATACAAGTACTATGATAAGGACTATAAGCACACACCGATGAGCCGATGTCAAACATTTTCACTATTTATTCTCTTTGTCATTCACCTGTGAAGGTATTCCAATGCAGCCAGCGAGCAGTCGTGATGGACGGACTTGTCTAACTGATTAACGTCCCGTGCCTTTGGCTTTAAGCGGATGACAGAACTAATAAAATATGTCTGACGTCTTAAAACCGCCGTTTGCCCTGCAACGCCACTAAATCCCATAGAGCGGCGGAGGAGCGGGACAAGACGGGGAATTCAGGGCAGAGTGAGAGGAGGGAGGAGAGGGTGAACGATGGCGACATGACACGTTTGGCCCTGAGGAAGCGAAGCAAAGAGGGAGCGAGGCAGCGAGTGGGAGAGAGAGAGAGCGAGACGGAGAGAGACCAGCCGTGTCCGGTCGCACAGTCCACAGGGCTGCACACGTCAGCGCAATCCATCCATCATCTGGCTCCAACGCAGACACACACAGGAGCACACACTGTGCATCCTAATGGCTTTTTGCATTCACCGTTTTCTCCAATCCACGCCCGCCTGCACTGCTAATGCACCTAAAGCACCTTTCCTCAAGCAGCATTAGATATTGCTCTCGCTATGACAGGTAGAAGGGACAGAACACCGTGGTAACAAGACAGAAGGTTTGGCTGTACTCCCCTGGGATCGGGATTAGCAATCAGTGAATTTGGGATTTGGTCGTTTGGTACAATTAACTTCAAGTATTTATAAATCACTCCAGGGAAAATATAATGGCTGATTAATACATAATGCAACAATATAAATGATAAGATGACCAAAAGAAACCCTAGCAAGGAGTTCAAAAATGGACAGCCTCGCAAGAAAGTCCTTCTCACCTCCTTGCAAGTCCTAACTAGAGCAAAGACTGCTTTCACTAGCAGGATGCTATCGGTCTGCTTCACCTCTATTGCTTTCCAGTCATTATTAGCCTGTCCCTGGGATATTGGACACATTTTTCATTCGACTGTAAAAGATTGGCACTGGGTTGGACAGGGAAGCTTTGAGGAAGACAAAAACGGGAGAGAAATATAGCACCTAGCAGCACGTAGGACAGAAAGAGAGAGAGAGAGAGAGAGAAACCACGATGCCTGGATAATGTTTTTCTTGGTTTGAGATGGAGACGAGGATAATCTTGGACCGGTAATGTTTGTTTTGATGTCAAAAAAGAAGATAGAATGACAGAACTAGCGATGAATTATTCACTCGAAAAGAATTGGAGCGCAAGCAAGTTCGATTTTCAGGAAATGACCTTGACAAGACGTTTCTATTTCTGATCATTTTAGGACACACTTTTTTAAAATCAACAGGGATCGGATCTGGTGGTGGTGGTGGTGGGGGGGGGGGGTGTTAGGCATAGGCGCTTTCCAAAGACGTGCTGCCACTATGGCAACACAAATCTGCTCCACAGACCTTTGACACCTTAATGCTTCCCGTTTACCTGTAATCCAACGAAAGATGCATCTCAATCCAGCGCACGTGGCGGGGGCTGATTCCAACAGTCCTCCGCAACACTGCGCACTCGACCCCCCTGTGCCTTGAAACGAAGGCATTTAAAGACTTGATGCAATATTGATGTTAGGAATAATGTGGGTGAATGCTGGCTATGAATATTTTACGGGGCTACAGACTCTCCCTGACGCACACATATCACGCCCCACACCTGATTGGGTCGTGAATGCTCCCGAGTTAAAGTTCCCATAGTATATGGGAAATAAAAGACATTATAATGAGAAAACGACTCCCAGCCCCGCTGTGAAGAAGGATATTTTGTACTTCCCCACATCTAGAGAGACTAACTGCAGTGTTCTTAGTACTAAACAGCCTACTTTCAGGAGGGGGGGGGGGGGGGGGGGGGGTATCATGATCATTCTTGCCTCTGCTACAAAAGCGTCTGATAAAGACCGAACACTCGGGTGAAAATGGGAAATGAAAAGAAGTGTGAACGGAGGTGTAACCAACAAGCATTAAGCAACCGGCAAAGAGAAAAAGGGGATTTGCTTGTTTGGTTTCAAGTATCGCTCTTTTATCATCATCATCATCATCGCTATAGTCTCCTTCTCTTTTTTTTACAATGCTGTGAAGCTGCTGGAGCCTTTGTGGCAGTTATTAAGATACCAAGAAGAAACTGCAGATGTGAGTGGAGTCAAAGAATCCGATCAAAAGGTGTGAAATGCTGCCGAAGGAAGGATCATCAATTCCCCCAGACACAACGGGTTAGCTTGGGTTAGATTTGGGAACTTTTTTGCATTATAGCCCCCCCCCCTCCCCTTCTAATATTCTTTCTAACTCAGAACAAAGATAAAAGATCAACAAAGCATGCGGCCCAGACGATCTGTCTCGATCTCACCTGGGAGCATTAAGAATTTACGAGGCTGGCTGGTTAGCGGAGAGTGAAGACGGGAGCAATGAGAAAAGGTCAGCGTTCTCACTCAAAAAAAGTCCGACACGCAATTACATTCACCCGACCGAGCTGTTTAACTACAGGCAAAAATAACGGGTGAAAGCTTTCACAACGGGCAAACTTTATCTGGAGCGCTGGATAATTAAACGTGTGAAATTCATGCACGAGAGGGGGGCGACTGTGCATAAGAAAGGTAGGAAGAAGGGATGAAAAGGAGTGACGAATGGACAGGGGGGAATTGGACTGAAATGCGTGAAGGAATAGAAGGGCGAGGTGGAGAAAAGCTCGAGACAATAAACCAGGGAAGAAGAAGTTGATAGCTTTGTGAGTAAGGCTGACGGAGGAGAGGCAGCACAGCCTCCCTCATCTTTATTTTTTCCTCTCAGAGTTGTTCTGCTCTGATGCCTCACAGAGGAGCGGCGGAGGCAAATCTGCTCCCCCCGCAGCCACTCCTTTGCGAAAAACGAGTTTAAAGCCGCATCCAAATGAACTCCTTACACAACCCTGACTTCACTCCTACCAGAGCAAAACGACGCAAAGCCGGACCTGTGGAGTTCACAAAGCACGGCCCCGGAGCTAAACAGGGGAAATATGTCCTAATCTCGACGCC